>NW_023474715.1:0-3409 GCF_013731165.1 Rhagoletis pomonella
TTGACCAAACCTCACCAAAATTGCGTTGAAGGAAGCGTAAAACAACGGAAAATACCATTCGGGCCATATCCGCCAAGAGCAGCAGCCACGGCTGCCCCAGAGGCCTCAAGTACAGTTCCGTTGCACAGCAAAACTCACCGATTTGCTCCATAGATTCCATGACCATGTTAATGTAATCTTGTAGACACTAAATGCAATGCTACCGCGCCGTCAAGCTCAGAATTTTCATGGTTAACCATACAATTGCTAAAAAGCCATCTAAAAGTTTACTTCATTCGGCTCAAGTATTTGCATCAGGTTTCATAAAAATTCTCTATTAGAGGTTCGCGGAAATATAAAGATATGGGCAAATCTAAAAAATAGGTACACTCTCCAAAAACAAATTTAATTTAAAAATTTTTGAGCACACCTATGTTTTATATATCATTTTATTTTATTTTACATCAAAAATGGCAAAAAATCGCAACTCAAAATAAGATTTGGCCGCAGATCTGAATAACATCAATAATGAAAAATTGAGAATATGTATATAAGCTGCAAAATTATACAAAATACATTATCAGAAGCTAAGGGCCATTTTCTCAAGTAGGTTTTAAAATTTATCAGCCCATTAGACACACATTTTTAGAGGAGAAGAGTGTTACTCATGTGTGCATGGCTTATGATTAACATGCTTTCCTGATCCTTTTTCATATAAAAAATCTTTGCGTATTTTCATTTGATAGCTAATTTTTTTATTTGTCCCCTGTTAAAGTTTGAAAAAAAAACAAAAAGAAAAATGTTAGCGCGTCTGACTAAGCACATCGATGATGCGGGTTTGATCCCTGCTGAAGTCTAGAAAAAAGAATTCTGGTGAGGGGATGTGGTGATCTCCGAAATAGCTGCTATAACTTCTATCGCTTAGACTTTGTTGCTTTTTCAATTTTCTGCAATGAACAAAATCGTGGTACAAATATCAATAACAATATTAAAAAAACAAAAAAAAAATTTGAATGTTTAAATAATTTCTCAGAAACTATCAGGCCTATTGAAAAATAATGCGCGCACGGTTTATGGAGATTTTTTTTCTTTCATATGCCATATTTTGTATTAAGATTGATTAAGTGGAACCACTTTTTTACCTGAATAACGGTAAATTGCAAATCTCGCGGGCGATTCTACATAGGAATTGGATAGGGGCTTCCTTGGAGCAAAAAAAATTACAAATTTGTGATCCAGCAGTCAAGACGATGAAAATGAGTGGAACAAATTGGCGCTGGCCTGACAAAGTGGACGTGCTCATCTACGATGCTTCAGATGTCCTGGGAAGATTGGAATCACCAGTATTACTTAAAAGCCGCGCAGTTTATGCATTTAATGATTTAAGTTTTCAAAAGTAGTTGGTAGAAAAAGAACTGCTATTGCATTGTACTAATTATTCCATTGATTTTAAATTTTTGCTTAAGTTCGGAGCTAGTTAAATAATTTTTAAGAACATTGAATATTATTTATTTTGAAAGTTATCTTAGAAATAACTTTTATTTGTGATTAAGTTCTTAAAAACACAATTTGTACAAATTAAAATTTTCGGTATATACAAATTTTAATCTGTGATTAAATTAAAATTAATTTTTTAAGTTAAATAATAAAGATATCATCATTTTTATAACATGAAATCTGTATATTTATTGCAAGGCCGGAATAAGGAACACATTATCACGGAATTAGTTACATCAAAGAATATTTGCCACGGATTTAGAGACATATTAAGGTGTCATTAAATTTATTAATTTAAATTATAATTCTAGTTATTTTCCTTTACCGATAATTGGAAACTAATCTTAGTTGATCGATTTAAAGGTAACATATTCATTTTTTAATTTACATTTGGTAGTTTCAATGCAAAAAAATTAAAACGTCAGAAAAATACTTAGTACCCCGGAATTATGTACATTTACCTTAGCCATTCAACTTTTTTTTACACCTTTTAAGTCGCAAAGTTCATCAGGTTTTTGTTTTACCAATCTACGCATGTGCCTTTTACTTAACATTATAATATTGTTAAAGTTATACTCACAGTTGATTTAAACCACTTTTAAAATTGACTTTTACCACAAATCCCTTATATTTAATTACACAATAAAATTCACTGCGAACACAAATATAAAGAACGCGAATATATATAAAAGCAGCAGAAAATGTGTATTTGCTAATACCGGTAAATATATATCGATAATGTTTACAATATCGCTTATTTTTCTATTATCTTCCCGTTTATCGTGTAATGTATAGTTGAATATATTCTGCTATAAACTAATTTTTGCATTACTATATAATGTAAGATCGAATGTATAAATTTACTATTCGGACTACTTTTCACCTAAATAATTTCAGTATCAATTTGAGAATTAAAATTTATCATGCATTAAATAATGAATCACTTAATTAATCACACTATTTTAATTGGTGAAAAACTACTTTTGCTCGATTTTCGGATATATTGTAGAGGAGGTCCTAAAGTGTTTGTAAACGCAAAAAAAAACAACATTTTTTTTTTCAAAAGTTATACAACAACAAAAATATTAGGTGTCTCGCCGTAAGCCATTGTTTATCACATCATAACTCGATAAATATTGGTTGTATCAAAAAAATCAATTAGTACTTGTTTATTGACAAGAGTTAGAAGTTTGTTAATGAACAATTTAGAAAGTTGCTAAAAAAAAACATGTTTGCAGGTTTTTTAAAATCTGCAAAAAATATATGTGATTTTTTTATTTTTTAATGGGTGTCTCGATATAGGGCCTGAGATATTAATTGTTTAGTAAAGCAGTGACTAATAAACCAATTTAAAAAATAAAAAATTTAAATTCAAATTACATCAAAATACGTCAAGTGGGCCACTTAAAAACCTTTTCTTTCGGATAACCAAGATAGCTCCGTACTTTGGTAGAGGTCCAGGTAATATTTGTTTCCCTATACTTTATTTTGCAATAATCCTCTTACTTTGCGAAAAATCGCGAATTTAAAATTAACATAATCATTTCTTTGATTGGCCATATCTCCTGAACGGGCAGAGATAACTTAATCATTTTGGTTTAAATTAAGCGGAAAACTATATCGTTTTAGCAAAAATTATTTAATTTGTGGTAAAAAAACTACTTCTCGAAAATTTAAAATTTTTTCGCAAAATGTTGTACAGAAAGGAAAAATTCAATGTTTCGTACGTAAATCTTAACAGACTAATTTAAAAAATAAAAAATTAGTAACCACTTATACTAAAGAAATAACAAGTGATTTTCCGGCGCCATCTAACAAATTTTATATTCAGCCTTATCATGAGTTTCATTTTCCCCGAACCGGTTCGCTTTTCACTCTTGGTTTCCATGGTTTTACTATGGGCGGATGACAAATTTTCGGGTGAATTTTTTTT
>NW_023474716.1:0-3408 GCF_013731165.1 Rhagoletis pomonella
CCCTGTTAGTAAAGGCAACTTTACTGCTTACATTAGAAAACGGCCCTAAATTATTTAAGTAGCTGCTAGACGTGGGCAGTGCAAGTCCTTTTGAAAATTCTGTGCATTTCCAAAAGTGATTGCAAGAGCAGTTACACCTTGCATGTAAAGTGACTTTAGAAAGCAGTTTTTATTTCCGAAAATCGAACTTTCCAATAGTACCTAGACACTTTTGGCCTGTTTGCACGGTGAATGCAGAAATTTTCACTCTCAACTGTGTTGCCGAATACTTTGTTTCTGTGTTGCCGAATACTTTGTTTCTGTGTTGTCGAATGCTTTAGTACTTAACTTATGAACTACTATATTAGGAGAATAAATTAATTACAACTATTTTTATACAAATTCGTCAAAAATCACATCACACGGCACCACCCAATTCAAATTATTTCTCGAAAGCGAATTGTGTAATACAAAAACAGTTATAACAGTAGTTTTATAGTTTTTTTTTTTTTTTTTTTCGTAGGAGAGGGAAATGCTTTATGCACTGGCCGGGGGCGCTAGTCTCTATACTACCTTCCCCGAGTGTGGGACTCCCACCGAAGCGTGTTGGGCTACCCACTAAAACCCAAACTCCCACCGCCCGCGCAAGAATCCCGCATCTGGCACCGCAATTCTGCATGTCTTCAGATGCAGGAGCGCGCTGTTAGAGCCTTGGGGCTGCTCTTTTGTAGGGGCGTTTCATTCGGGTGTCCTCAGTAGACAACCGTCCTCTCGTTTGCAGCGGAGTACGAATTTCACGTATCTCGCAACTGCTTCCCACTTTTCTGCGCTGGAAATCATTATCCCAACTATGTTATTCGGAGTTATGTCTCCGTGTCTTTCTTCCAACACTCTGCGCGAAATCAAGAAGTGTTCGCAGGTGCAGAATGTGTGGTACACGTTATCTTCGATGTTTCCACAGTAGTGACAGAACGGTGAGTCCACCCTTCCCATTCTATGAAGATATTCTCGGAAGTAACCATGACCGGTGAGGAATTGCGTCAGGTAGAAATCGACTTCCCCATGTGGTCTGTTCAGCCATGTTTGAAGGTCGGCTACAAGGAAGGCGCTCTCCGGCATTTCCGTGCGCAACAGACTGTCATACGTGGCGTTCCAGAGGTCCGGGCCAAGTACAGACCCCTGTGCCGCTCCGCCGGTTATACGTCTCTTTCTCTGACCTTGTGTTGTGTCGTACAAAAGCCAACGGTCTCTGAGGTAGTCCCGGATCATATCTAGCAAGTATGTTGTAACCTTGAATGACCGTTCCAAGGCCTCCAGCATATCGTCCCATCTTGCCGAGTTGAAGGCGTTCTTGACGTCCAGTGTGACTAGCAGAACTATTGGCCGCGCCTGGTGGCAGGCTTCTTCGGCTTTATGTACCGCCTCGACTACTTCGCCAATTCCTCCTATAGTTGAGTGTCCCTTCCTGAAGCCATGTTGTCGGGGTGAAAGGCCTCCCTCGCTTTCTATGGCTGACGTCAAGCGTATTTTGAGCAGACTCTCCATCATTTTGCCTGCTGTGTCTAGCATGCAGAGTGGCCGGAAAGATGAAGGAGAGTTTGGGTCCCCTTTGCCCTTGGGTATAAGCACCAGTCTCGCCTTCTTCCATTGGCTTGGGAAAACCCGGGCCCTAAGGCAGCTGTTGTACATGTTAAGCAGAAGATCAGGGCCCTTATTATGAGCTGCATTCGATTTTCGATCTTTGCTGGCTATCGAAGATCGAAGATCGAAAGTGAAATTCGTATTATGAGCTATGCAAGCGTGTCGAAATTTTCGTTAAGTATCGAATTTTCTGTCGAACAGAATTTTGCTTCGATGGTGTAGCGAAGTGTTAGAAAATTGTGAAAAATGTATGATTTTGTATATGTTTTCTTACATTTTGGCGGCTAGACACTAATTTTAAACAATTTTTATTAATTTCATGCAGTTCTAACATCGTGAATACTAAACACAAGCTCGGTTTTACTTGTGAAAGAAAATCCCAATACTCTGTTGGCACGGTCTCTGAGAACAAAATCGTAGCCCTGTTGATAGTTTTAAAATATTTTGAATAGATTTGGCTCACAAACGCCTCTTTAGATGGTCGGAACTTTTTAATGAATCTGTAGACAAATTTCTTAAATATATTTTATATCAAAATATATTCGAAAGACTAATAAACTTAAACTCTCTTAAACATTTGCTACTCCTGGCCAGTTTACTAAGCTCTCATCCTCTGACGAATCGTTGAACCAGAACTCGTTGTACTCATTTTACCACGTTTTTATAAACTTGCTTTCTTTTTTACTTAATTTTAATTAGAACAAATTTACATAAATATGTATAAGCACACTATTTAGTTTGCTCGATTTGTAAACAAAGCTTCTCAGCGGTGAAAAATATACTATTGTGAACAACCTAAACGAGCGAAATTCACAATAGCGCTATTCTTCATCGAATGAGTGCCATAATACTAAATGCAAATTCGTTCGCTCAGCACTTTCGACCACAGTCGAAAATTGAATGCAACTCATAATAGGGGCCCAGGGCTCGTTTCCGCTGCTAACCTGATTGCCTCCGCTGGTATGCCATCTGGACCTGGAGCCTTGCCGGCTTTCATGCTTCGCAGGGCTAGCTTCAGCTCGTCTGTCGAAAACAGTGGTGCCTCGGCTTGCTCCTCGACGAACACTGTGTCGGCTCTTAGTGGGTGTGTGGGAAATAGCGCATCCACTATATTCTTAACTCGGGCCTCATCCATCGCCTGTGATGATGTATGGAACTTTTTCATCACTATTTTGTATCCCTGGCCCCAGGGATCCCGATCCACTTCGTCACATAGCGCTTTCCAGCAGTTCCGTTTACTCTTCTGTATCTCGGCCCCAAGTGCTTTCTTAGCGCTTTTGTAGGCTGCTGCTCTGATCTGCGCCTCGGGTCTACCACGAGCGCGCGTTGCGAGTCTCCGCATTCTATGGCAGGCCCTTCGCAGCTCAGCAATTCGGTCATTCCACCAGTATACCTGCTTTTTACCTGACCTTGCTCTCCTCTGTGGCATTGAGGCTTTGCATGCCCGGTGAATGCAGCGCATAGTTTCTTCGACCAGCTTAGTACAAGACTCCCTGTTGTGGATCTCTCCCGTTGTGGGTGAAATGCCTTGGGAATCTGCTAGGAGTGACGTATCGAACTTCCGAACATCGACCCTAGACGGGTTCCATCCTGGTTTCCTGCGAGGGATACTACGTGTTTGCCTCGCGTGATGTCAGTGACTTGGAAGGTGATGTAGTTGTGGTCGCTACCACTCAGGTCTTCCATCACTCTCCATCCGTCAGCCCTTCGAAGAAGGCTTTCTGAGACCAGGGTTATGTCAGGGATAGAGTATCCAAAACCCGGCCTTCGATATGTAGGGGTCGTTCC
>NW_023474717.1:0-3408 GCF_013731165.1 Rhagoletis pomonella
TTGATACCCGGTTTTTGAAAATTGAACAAACGGTCCAGATCTTTTATAAGGAACAAAATGAGGTACTTGAAAGACATGCAGTAAAATGGACAAAGACAATTGGGAGTTCACAAGCAAATAAACGTTCAAGAAATAGTTCCGATATTAGCAAGTCAATATTCTTTTTAAGCCTCATCAAAAAATTCCTTGTTCCTTGCCGCATTATACCCGACATAAGCTACTATTCCATACAATCACAGATATATATGTTCACAAAAATTTTATTAATCTAAAAATAAAGTCTTTGGGAAGTGGTTATCATATTTAATGTAATATTTAAACATTTTTAAGACAAGATTTTAATTACTTTTAAAAGGTAAATGTTAATAAAACTATATCATACATAGTCCCAAATTTATGGTATAAAATCCCTCCTACCAAAAAACTTAAATGGGGTAAGGTCGCTTCGAATTTTTAACAATTGAGCAATTGTCAAAAATCTGCTTTTTAATCAAAAAGTTGTTTATTGAAACTACCTTCTTTTTTGTATCATGTATGTAATTACTTGTGTCAAAAATTTAAATTTAATGACTTAGATCATTTGAGATACCGTCAGAAACGCTCTCTATCTCGCATAAAATAATTAAGTGCTTTAAACACTATTTTAAAATAAAATTTCCGAAGCACAATTTTAGAGCCAATGAGAAAAGCAGCCAAACTTTAGTGAGAATAGCAAGTTCAAACTGCTCTAGTTAATAAGATACAAAAAGGGGTGCCTTATATTTTTCATCCACTATGCAATGGACCTTCCTAATGACAAATTACTATATATGCACCATATTTAGATAGTATAAATAGCATGATTGCATAAATTTGTTGTTGTTGTTGATTAGCCAATCATGCTATTTATGCTATCTATGCACCATGCTAGACAGTATGCAACGGGCGGACAACTTTGATTTTTTGAATATTGGCCAACTTTTTTCGTCATTTTTCCCACTGTGCGTTCTAGTACTTACCGAGATGTCAGTTCTTATCACCCTAATGTCATGAAATTGAAGTGTTTCGATTATTCCATTATAACTCTTAAAAAAATTTTTATAGCAGCAGGTAGATATCAACGAAAAATGTCAAAAGGCAACCACGAGGTCTGGCGAAGAAAAAAATCGAATTTGCCTTGCCAAAATACTTTGTTTACTTGTAAGGTGGTGCGATCTAATGTACGCACTATACGTATACATATCTATATATATTACACTGCATCGCTCCCCATACAAAGAAAAATCGGTACTATTTTTCCGTTTGAATTATAAAATCTATTATATTTTAAGAAGTCCACCAAAATATTTAACCCATTTCCATTGATTACCATCGGTTAGTAATTCATTTATCTTAGCAAATAATTTTAGTTTAACCCTTTAAGCTGGGCAACCCTCAAGCACATCAAAAATGTTCTAAATTGTCAAACTAAGTATTACTTGAAGCTCTTGCATTTGACATCCTTCGTTAATATTTCATATAACTTGGGTATAAAATAGTTCAATTAGACTTCTCAAACAGGTGGCAACCATATTCAAAATATTTACAAACAACTACCTTCTTGAACCTCCTTTGTATGACACCCATATAGCGATACCTTATTTACTTACCAAATTCCTTTAATTAAAATTTAATTACATTTTTTTAAACATGTGGCATCCCTCCTATACGTAGTTAAGTTATAAAGCCTTTTCAAAACCATTTCGAATGACACCCATATTTAATAATTGATTTAACTTTTTAATTAATTTGAGTTTAATTTCTTAAAAAGTATAACCTTCTTGAACGTCCACACTAGAGATGGGCACGGGACTAAATATTTAATCCCGATCCCGCCCATCCCGAAATTCGATTTTTAAGTCCCGAACCCGCCCATCCTGATGTTTTTCAGAATTGTACCGCGGGTCCCATGGGTCCCGATATATATCTCTAAAGCAGGCTACAAACCGGACAACAAATTGAAACGACGGTTGAGATTTCAAGGTGTGTGGCGTGGTTCACAAACCGATCGAAGGCTGATAAAAATGTTCACGTCTTTCGAATTAATTTCAAATAATAATGAAAGATCTGGCATCTTCCGATTTTGTTTTGCTTTGCTGTTCATTTTCGTCTCAATGAAACATTAGGAGTGCATATTTCAAACATCGTTTTTAATTATGATTTTATGAATTTGCGGGGGTTGCGGTTTTATCGGAAGTGTCGGGAAAGGATTTGGGTCCCGTCCCGCCCGCCATATTTTTACAGATCTTCCCGATACCGCCCATTCCAGCCAATTTTAAATCAGTACCGAGGGTCTCGCGGGTCCCGCTATCCCGCGCCCATCTCTAATCCACACCCTAAGCCCTTTAATTTAGTACCTTCGTTTTGAAAATCGATCGGACGGTGCGGATCTGAAGGCATTGATTAGTAAATAACTTGAGTTTAATTATTTAACAGGTGGCAAATCTTTTCGAAAAAATAAATCCAGTTTGCACATCTACAGGCAAAGCGCTTTAATTTGACACCCCACTTTTGAAAATCGAACGAACGGTGCAGATCTTTTATGCTGGACAAAAAATGCCTTCGCGTATTATATATATAGATTATATGTATATATAGATAACTATTTTAATTACCCCATTGCCTTAATTCAAATTGAATTTGATTGTTTAAACAGGTGGCAACCCACCTACACGAAGTTAAGAAATAAAGTATTTTCAAAACTACTGCGACTGGTACCCAAGTGGTAAATATTGATTTAACTATTTAAATAATTTGAATTTAGTTTTTAAACAGGTTGCAGCCCTCTTCAAACACTTTAAAAATATTCTAAACGTTCAAACTAAACATCTCTTAAGATTCATTCCCTTGACGTCCATATTTTAATACTTCATATAAATTAAACTTTTCAAACAGGTGGCAACCCTCTTCAAAATGTTTACAAATTACTACGTACTTAAACTTTATTGTCTTGCACCCATACATATTTCTATTACCTAATTCCCTTAATTCAAATTGAATTTGATTTTTTTAACAGGTGGCAACCCTTATAAAGTTAAGTTAAGAAACAAAGATTTTCAAAACTATTTCCATTTATGTCCATTTTGTAATGATTGGTTTAGCTTTTTAAATAATTTTAACTTAATTTTTTAAAAGGTGGCAACTCTTTTCGAAAAAGTTAAACTTTATTGCACTCCTACAGCCAGAGCCGTTTGATTTGGCACCTCACTTTTGAAAATCGAACGAACGGTGTAGATCTGATGACATTGATTATTAAATTATTGGAATGCAATTTTTTATCAGGTGGCAACTTCTTTCGAAAAAATAAAACCAGTTTGCACAAATACAGGCCAAGTGCTTTAATTTGATACCCGGTTTTTGAAAATTGAACAAACGGTCCAGATCTTTTAT
>NW_023474718.1:0-3408 GCF_013731165.1 Rhagoletis pomonella
ATGAATTATTTGTATAATATATTTTACAGTTTAATAAGTATTGTTTGCGTAAAAATAGTTTGCGATCATGTCTCGTATACCACAGGTAAATTGACTTCAAATGACTCCATATGATTCCTACTGACTTCAATTGACTTCAGTGAGACTTTTTATTCAATGAATGCAATACATGAATAACCAAAAAATGAATGAAAAAAGAATTCGAAGTCACAAAATGAAGTCTGAATGGTGACTTCATTTTTGGAGTCCCTGTCAAAGAATTCAAAAAATGGCTGCAATCATTTTACGATAAATCAAATTAATAATTATTCACAAAAGAATGCATTCTTTTACATCTCTGCTAAATGAATACCGCGTTTCCCTTTTTAGCTCACAAAGGAAGAAATCAATACTTATTGCTCTTGAATTGATATGTAGTGAGGAGGATTTTTTGCGAACTGTCTTAAAATACATTACTAAACAAAAATAGAAAATAAATTAAGGGAGGTTAATTAAAGGTTAATAAAAAGGCTATATGATCCATATCCTAGCCTAACCGAAAACAAGTTTTTTCTAGCTTTTTTACAAAATTATTTGTTCGCGCTACCTGTACGAATTGCATGAGAACCGTAGCTTTTAAAAATGTTTAGCCGAGAAATCTGAAAATTAGAATCTTAAAGCTTCAAATGTTTTTTTTTTTAAGTCTCAATACAACTATTTTTTCACCGAAAATTTTGAACTTTTTTTTTGTGTTTTTTAGTAGTGTATTATCTGTCTACATTTATAGGTAAAGCCAAACCAACATGCTTGTTTTTTACTGTCGACTACTTGTAAGCACACATTTTTTCACGCCAACGTAGACCCTGTCGAGTCTTCCTTGGGCCCCTGGTCCACTTTTGGAACCAATGTTTACCTCACTGCCTTCTAAATTTGTTTTCTTTTTAATAGTAACTAAAAATGCATAATGCTGCATAAATATTCAAGTATTGTGGCGCTGTTGCGTTGTAGACGTGTTAATTTGCACGTCTTTGCATTTGGCAATACTTATTTTGGGCAAACATTAATATGGTTTAACACATGTCGATATGTCTATAGATAAGAGAGTCCTATTTTGGCGAACAAAGCAATAATAATCTATGCACTGAAATGATTGGCAATTATTTTTTTGGCGTTTGAAAAAAGGCTACGAAAAAAGCGAATAATTACTTAATAGGTGTAATAAAATCAAATAAAATATAATATGACATAATACAATAACTTTTGTACTTTAATGGCCTTATTCATAAAAAATAAAGAGCTTCTTTATAAATTGACGTTTCCATAAATTTGTTTCAATTTATAAAACCTTTTATAAAGCTACTTTATTTTTTATGAATAAGGCCATAAATATTTTATTATAGTTCAATAAAAAACTTTAAACGCATAAATATTGATAGTACACATATGTATGTATATAATAAAATAATAAAATAAAATGAAACCAAAGACTTGCTTAGCTATAATTAATGATATTCCGTTAAAATGCATATGTATGTATGTGTGCATAAAATTAATTAAACAACTACTTATTGTTATAAATATGTGTGCATGCATGTAAATATACTTGTCAACTGATGTTCGAATCAGAATACCATTTTGAAAAATTGTGAAATCCCTACTTAATGTAAGCATTACAAAGCACAAAAGTTTTTTCTCGGGCTAGAAACCGGTTTTAGAAAACTAGTTGTGGGCAGCAAGCCATAACAGGAATTACAATGATTTTTTGTTTTTGTAGTAAAATTGGTATTTCATAATAAAATGTCAGCAGGTAACTTAGCTTGTCAACAACAGCAAAACGGAAAAGTATTTTTAAAAAGCTGTTGCTATAAATTTTTTTCAATAAGTAATAGGTAAGCTTATTTATAGTATTTAGTATATACGTATGTACGCAATTAAAAATATGTATATACCTTTACCACAATGAAATGTACATTCCAGTTTCCATATGCTTTCCAATAAAATTCTTTTTAAATATGTAAACTAATACGCTGACTATGAATGTAATATAGTTTTGTGGCTATTACGTGTAAACAAAATTTATGCATAGTTGTAATCATACATCGATGTTATTTGATAGGCAATGCGTTGTAGGCATCTACATATATACATAAATATTATTTCTCTTTAACAGGGAAACCCCTCAATTGCATGACTGTGCAAATTTTATCGCGAATTCTTTGCGCTTGAATAAAGATTAGTGCTGATAAATTATATGTTTTGCCCTTAAAGGAGAATGCGTAAGAATGAAGAAAATGAAATAGATAAATTGTGATAAAAAAATTGGCTGAAAATATTTGTAGTTATTAACTAGTTGAAAGTCTAATACCAAATTCGCATCAAAAACTTGTCAATAGTTCTAAGTGATTTTTTTTTTTTTGTTTTTAATAAGCACAAATACTTAACTACCCATTTTTAAGGGGTTTGTGGTGATTGGTAAAAAGTATTCTTATTGTATTAGTTAAAAAAATACATTAATGAATACTAAAAATGTCTTGTTTTATTGTACATATCAAGTAGATAAATCAAGTTAAAATACATAAAAAAAAATTAATACAAAAAAGTTCGACGTATGTATGTATATTAGGGTGCCTCACCAACAAATGCTGCGGGCTTTCCACCGGAACTATAAAACAATATTTCGGGAAAATACAAAAAAAGCGGCACTGTTTTTTCTATCGGCATCAAAAAACTTATGATATTTTAAAACTTTCGCCAAAATATTTTGAAAAAATATAAAGAAAGACTGACGATTTAAATATTCCAAAAAATCACCATAAATTGGTAGAAGAGTTTTCGCTTAAAAGGTCAAAATAACAAAATTTTTGGAGGAATTTTCTAAATGGCCCAGCTCACGTTGATCTAAATATTTTTTCGAAATATCCTGGCGAAATACCTATAATAAATTTTATAATTCCAATGGAAAAAAGTACCCATTTTATTTTATTTTTATAGATAGTGCTGCACCCTAACGTACATACATGTACCATCAAAATAACAATATAATTTTGTATAGCTGTAATGCATTATTTTTTAAGCTTTTATTTTAAGCATCTTTTAAATATAGATGTTTACGCTAATTTTTGTAAAATTTTTTTCACTTCAAATAATATTGTTCATACTTGTGAATACGAATTCGCTTAGTATTCCGCAGTTAATTTGTTAAGAATACATATGTATGCTTTGTTGAATATAAATTCAAAGTGGCTAATGCAATAAAAACGACAAATTTAACAAATAAAAAATAAAAACAAAGAAATCAAATTAATCATTTTATTATAATTTTGGGGTTTTGTAGAATTCTTTAATAATTAATCATTTGCAATCCAACCAACAATTCGTCATAGATTGCATAGGCGCAAAGACTGGTGTTTGCGTGCGAATAAAAGGCTG
>NW_023474719.1:0-3408 GCF_013731165.1 Rhagoletis pomonella
TTGGTGAGGCGTAGCGCTGAAAAGTTTCCAACTTGCGTCTCGCGCCCTAGCATAGTGATTTCGACCAATCGTGAACCCATAGCGGGTTGGATAAATAATGTTTACGGCATCACAGGTTCGATTTTTGCCCTGGCTGCTGGCCTATCGCGTCTTCTGCCCGTTCACAAGGATAAACACTTAGATATAATCTGTGCCGATTTCACAGTGAATGCGATATTGGCAGCCACTTGGGCAATGCATCAGGATGTTGAGGACCATAGAAAGGTATCACCAACGCCACCGAGTCCCAAAGTATACGCTTTGGTATCTTCGACATACACACCAGCGGGATTTGTAACGTCAGAGACTTTGTCGCATTATCTTACAAACCCGTTGCAACGGCACTTATGGGTTTTGTGTCCAAATTTAATTGACAATCAGCTGTTATTCAAGTATCTTAGTATATACTATCATCTGATAGGCACTTTGGCGATTGATTTTGGTCTAAAAATAGTTGGAAGAAAAGAACGGTAAGTAGAAAGGTCTAAATATCAGAGAGCATACTCACATTCATATTTCTTTTCCTCACAAGCGTCTTACCTTGGGTGCGCAAAACGCAACTATTTCTGAATGTAATCGCCTACTTCACGCAGTACGATTGGAAATTCGATAATGATAATATGCGCAACGTCTGGAAGCGAATGGATGCTGTAGATGAAAAGTTATTCCTCTGCGATACGCGTCTATTCGACTACAAGAAATGGTGTTACACTTATATGCAGGGTATGAAGTACTTTCTTTGTAATGATCCACTTGAAAATCCAAGAACAGCCGTGACCCGATATAATCGCATAAGTCGAGTGCATTTAATATTCAAGTACCTATTTTACATTTCCCAGCTGCTGTTGGCATATACGATGATAAAGGGTCTGAGGCTAGATGAAGTGTTCATTAAATTAATAAGCGTTAAATTTGGTTTAGGCAAAGGAATAGCTTTTGTCAAGGCATAGACTATATGCACCGATAATCAAGATTTGGTGTTTATGTGAGAATAGATCAAATAAACTTATCGTAGATTTAATTTCGTGACTTTTTTTGCATTTGATGGCATAAGTCAGGGAAGGTCGTGGAGATGTGAAAAACATCGATGTTTTATTGTTTAGCATCAATTTTTATACTTTCTTACCGTCTCTAAGACCATAAACAGTAAACAGTGGAAAGCGGGAAAGGTGAAAGTAAAATATTTTTATTTTAGTAACAACTTTGATAAATACGTCTCCAAGAATTCAATAGTGTGAATAATAATAGTGAATTTTTGAACAGGTGGCAACCCTCTGTAAACACCTAAAAATATTTCTAGTGTTCCAACTAAATATTTCTTAACACTCTTTCGTTTGACACCAATATATGCAACCAAATTTTAATACATGTTTGAATAAGGTAATTGCCTTAACTTAGGTTGAGTTGAATTTTTTAAACAACTGGCAACCCTCCTAAATATATCTCAGAAAAAAAGCCTTTCAAAATCATTTCGGTGATACTCTTCCTTTAATAATTCATCCAACTTATTAAATAATTTGAAGGATACTTTATAAACACGTGGCAACCCTCTTCAAACATTATAAATGTTGAAACTCAAGTTTTCTTAACACCCTTTGGCTTCATATATCAAACAACTTGCGTGAAAGTTAATTAAATTCGACTTTTTTAACAGGTGGGAACCCTCTTCAAAAGTAGTTTCGCGCTAAGACAATCTTAAATATTCTTTGTCTAACATTGCGATACATATTTTAATTAGCTGATGAATGAAGTTGAATTTTATTTTTAAACACTTGGCAACCCCACTAACTATAGTTCAGAAATAAAGATTTTTCAAGCCGCATACGATTTATACGCACATTTCAATAATTAATATAACTTTTTTCATATTTTTAATTCAATTTTTAAACAGGTGGCAACCCTCTTCCAACACCACAGAAATATTCTTAAACTTCTAAGCACTCTTTTGTTTGCCATCCATATATTGACATTTCATAGAACTTGTGGATAAGTTAACTAAATTGAACATTTCAAGCAGGTGGCAACCCTATTTAAAATATTTTCAAACTACTTCCTTCTGAACCTTCGTTTGGCACGCATATGTTGAAACACGTTTCTCCTAACTAATTCCTCTAATTCAAATTGAATTTGATTTTTTAAACAGGTGGCAACCCTCCAATAGTTCAGCTAAAAAACGAAGCTTTTAAAACCCATTTCGATTGATACCCAGCTTGTAATAATGGATTTATTTTTTTAAATAATTTGAACTTAATTTTTTAAAAGGTGGCAACTGTTTTCGAAAAAGTTAAACCTTATTGCACACCTACAGCCAGAGCCCTTTGATTTGGCACCTGACTTTTGAAAATCGAACGAACGGTGTGCATCTGATGGCATTGATTATTAAATTATTTGAATGGAATTTTCGAAATTTCGAAAAAAGTTTCTGCATATTGAACCAAACCTTTATATGCCTATGATATTCGACGCCCTGAATGCGAGTCCGAGGTCTGTTAGCCTCCATCAGGTCAGGTTCAGGTCATTTAAAGGTCAAGTAGGGAAAAATTCATTGAATAAACCTGAAAATTATATGCAATTCTTCTAAATTTGACCTTGGAATGACCTTGATATGACCTCTAGATGGCCTTGAAGAATCCCATATTCGGATTCATTTCATTTTCATTTCATGTTATTAAATATAAAAACATGAGTACAATAAGATATAATCTTTACTGATAAAAACAAATTACTGATTTCAATATAGACAAAGAAAAAAAAAAACAATTTTTTTGTTTATTTAATAAATTGTTTGCCCTATTTGACCTAACATTATGGAGGTTAACCGACCTCAGATTCGCGTTCAGCGAGTCAAAAACCACATATTATTAATTTTCACGAGTATTCAATGAATTTTTCCCTACTTGACCTTCAAATGACCTCGAACCTGACGTGACGGGGGCTAACAGACCTCGGATTCGCATTTAGCGCATAGGGATGCAGAGGTTTGGTTCAATATGCAAACACTTTTTTTGTAAACCTGTATAATTTAAACAAATACAAGAGCTAGATCTATAGTTTTAGAATTTGATAATAAATTTATAAAATTTTTTCATAATTAAAGCTTAAAAACGCGCTTTCTCAGATTTTATGGATTCTGAATTTGTTATGTACATAACGAAATGTTTCAAATGCCATAATACTTTATTTTTGCATACTTCAAAGTGTCTATATTATATAAGTTTATCAATTTAAACTTTTAATTTACATTGGTTTTTGGCCACTTTTTCAGTCTTCTGGCCCACAGTGAATCAGTATAAAGTCCTAGGTTGGTAACGAATGGCAGCTACTCTGCTCGAAAATCACAGTTGACCAGTGCCGTATTTTTTATTGCTT
>NW_023474720.1:0-3408 GCF_013731165.1 Rhagoletis pomonella
TACAATACTTACCAAATTTCACGCAATTGGAAAACAAATGTCAGCGAATAAGAACAAAACTAACAACGAAAATTGAATCAATGTAGCTTGTTCAGAATTTTTTTCTAATATTTTGGGAAATGTTCAGTGAAAATAGCAAAGAAACAACACAGTTTCTCCTAAGGTAGTTCAAGATGGCGGATTAGAGCGAGAAGTTGCCAACGTATAACACCTTTTAAAATAAAAAAGTTTTGTGTTGTTACAATTAAATGTGACACAAAAAAATGATAGATTAGTGAGTGATAAGAGCACAAAGTACATATGTAGCTAAATGCGATTTAATTAAAGAAAGATAAAAAAAGCGTGTGTGTGTAAATTAAATGCTTATCTGCGTTACGTACAAAAAGAAAGGTGGAAAATATACACAAATGTGCAAGATAAGATAAAAAGCAAGTGAAAAGTTGTGTGAAGAAATAAAAAGGTAAACTGAAAAATTTTTTAAAGAGAAAAATAAATTCTGCTAAAAGTAGCTTGGGAGCTATCGAAATAAACCTTGACAAAAGATACTTTGTGTGTTGAGTACTTTTGTTAAAAAAATTGATTTCATTTCAAAGCGTCAGCGAAGCGGTGAGAAATGCGAAAAACGCAGCAACCAAAAGAGCAACAAAAATAAAAAGTGCGTTAAACAGTCTAGTCGGTAAAAAACCGTAACTAATAGGTAAGTGAAATGTTAACTAAAAAAAAATTGTAAAAGCGTGCAAAGTGTATCTACAAGCTGAAACCTTCAGCTTGTGTCAATGAAAATTTGTTGCATACCTGTGTAATTGAAACTTTGACGCACAGCGCTAGCTACCAAGCACCGGCACTGCTGGTTAGTCACCACCCTCCTCGCTTGTATGCAAATATCAGCTGCCCTACGCCTGCATCGGAATGCAATTGCTCCAATTAAAAAAGCGGGAAAATTTTCCAAAACGGATCCAGTCTTTGAAAAAAAAATATTAGGGAGTATAGAGGAGCTTTTTCAGATTATAAATCTGAAGACCCCACCCTCCGGAGGCTTATAGTTTTAAGTAATTCGCATTTAAAGTTGCAAAAAATACCGAATTTAGCCTCACCTTTTGCTTTGTACCCCAATTGAAATGTCAGTGCTGCCATACATATGAAAAAATGCCTCAAAAACACAAAACGGAAGCAATAAAAAAAATGCAGATAATGATCGCGCGATATTTAATAAAAAAATTTAATTTTTTATTGGTCGATTTTTGATTAAAAAGTTGTATAATTTATCGAAGTATCGATTTTATAATAAAAAGCGATGTTTTATTAAAAATTTTCATTATTCATCGAAGTATCGATTTTTAGAATATAAAGCGCCGTATGCGAAAATTTGTAATAAAAAATCGCGCGATTTTTAATTAAAAATTTTCATTATTTATGGAATTATCGATTTTTAGAATATAAAGCGCCGCAGCCGAAAATTTTTAATAAAAAATCGCGCGATTTTTTATTAAAAATTTTTGATATATATGGAACTATATTAATATATGGTTACTGGGTGTTTTATATAAAATCGCGCGATTTTATATAAGAAAATTTCATAATTTATGAAAGTATATTAAAAAAAAGAAGAAATAAAAAAGGAAATAATACGGTTTGTAAGTGTATTTAATAGTAAAAGACGCGAAAAAATGCAGTGCTAGCATGCGAAAAAATAAGAAGAGAATAAAAGAAATACCGTTGGAATACGGTTGCCATAAAAATATGACGATTTTACGCGCAACTCCTTTTTGTGTTGGCCGCGTTTTAATAAAATCCTTTAATAGTGGTATATTTACTTTTAAAACGTATGGCAGCACATATTTGCTCTTACTGTCGGCCATTGTTATTTGTTTGTTTGTGAAAAGTGGTAAAACGTGAACACAAATTTATAAACGCGTTTTACTTAATTAATTGGTGAATTATATATAATAAAAGCATAAAATACGCATGTGAGCATTGAAAATATAATATGTAACACAAAATATAAGTGATAAGTGGCATATTTAAAAAAAATTAGGGGGTGATAGTGGACATTATGTAACAACAAATTGCTAGAATACTATTAGCAATTATATTGTGAGAGTGAACAATTCATTTTGAGGAGGCCTCCCCCAACAACTTCACCAAGTTTCATGACGAAATTCCTTATACTTTCGCTGAAATTTCCATTGGTTCCGTTTTGGAAAGCCCACCCAAAAAAGCAACAAGGAGTGCTGCTCTTAGCCACAGACAGCTGGGGCAGAAATTTTTCACTGGTTGCATTTGCAGCATCACTAAATCACCGGGACAAAACACCCTTGAATAGCTCACTCGTCTGTCCAAGCCTCGACGCCATGCCCAACAGCCCACCACCCCCTCATGAACTAAAAATACAAGATCACGTAAGAACGCGACGTTGTATTTGTAACTGGTTTTGAGAAAAAATTGGCGAAAGCGGGTTCGTCAGCTGAGCGTTTGTTTACATCACAAGCACCACAATTTTACACTTTTATTCAAGTAAAGAAGAGCTAATTCAACGAGACAGCACATTTTAAAGCATTTTGTTGCATCATTTTACCTAAATTGTGCGTTTAAAGTGGCTGACAATAATTTTGGCTAATTTTGGTTTTCCTTGTTTTCTTTGCTTTGTTTAAGTTCTGAACACATTGAAAACGACGAGCTACCGACCACAGCTTCCAATTTGTCATCTTTATTATCTAAGCGCTTTGTCGATGGCGACATGATTTCTTTGAACGCGGCAGCGACATCATGAATTTGTATAAGTTTGACATAAAAGAAGAGGAAGAACCTTATCTGTCGCCAGAAAAATAGAAATAGATCTAATCTGGCCACAACCACAGCCTCCGCGTAGCCCGGTCGTCGCCAAAATAATTATCTACATAATCGTCGCCTCAGAAAACGGATGACGAATGTGCAAAATCACGATTTTGGGATTTTGATGCAGATTTACTAAGTTGGACATGCTCTTTCGATTTCTGCAATCCATTTTTTTATATCTCCATTAGTTTTTGAGATATTTCGTGCGCATTTTGTCGTATGTTACATAATATTAATGATTGGGTATGCCTTTTGTTGTACGTGCTGAAAATGCGTCACATACGACAAATTCCCATACAAACGTACCTTTTTTTTAATCATAAAACGTTTGTCGTATGTGGCACATACGACAAATTCCCATACAAATGTAATCCTTTTTTAATCATAAAACATTTGTCGTATGTATCGCAAAACTTTGAACTTACGACAATTGGATGGTCCTCTACTATAACGATACAATTAAAATTGAAAATTAAACTAAGTAACTAATTTTAAAATTATAATTTTTAAATTTTAGCTTGCACTGAGTCTCCAATGAAATGAAAGAGATAAAAATGTACAAAAGACTGAATT
>NW_023474721.1:0-3408 GCF_013731165.1 Rhagoletis pomonella
AGTCCAGTCTGATACGAGGAAACTAGTTGTGGTTCCGCCAAAGAAGTCAATCTTTGTTTCTAGATTTTCGAGAGACACTACCGAAGACGATATAAAGCTTTACATCTCATCAAAATTTACAACTGTCGACTTAAGCATCAGAAAATTTAATTTTAATTACGAAAGAAATATTGCTTCATTTAAAATTGACGTAGATTTAGATAATTTTAATGCGCTGCTAGTAGTTATTTTTGGCCCCCCCCCGGAGCTTTCGTTCGTAAATTCGAATATAGGCCCAAAAAAGTAAATAACTTAGCTAATATTCCCCGTCATAACACTGAATCAAAAAACTAATTATTAAATCTGCTTTAAGTATTTATTACCAAAATGTAAGAGGCTTAAATACTAAATTAACGAACTTATACTTTAACTGAATGTAATTATAATATTCTTTCTTCACATTTTCAATTCAGAGATTCTTCCAAATAATTATCATATCTATAGACAAGATAGGGAGGACAGAATCGGCGGTGGCGTACTCTTCGCTGTAGACTCTTCAATACCATCTGAAGAAGTTAGTCTTCCACACATTGATTCAGTAGAGTTCAAATGCATTCGTGTACAGGCTGGAAAAGGGTCTATTTACTTAGCTCTATGCTATATCGCTCCCCGATCTGACACATTGGTGCATTCACGACTCATCTCTTTACTGAAATCAGTTAATTTACTGACTAAACCCTCTGACTCAATGATTGTGTTGGGTGATTTTAATTTACCAAGCATATCATGGAACATCATTGACAATACCTTTCGCGTCTAGTGCGTGCAACAACGTATTTTTAGAGGAGATGGCTGAACTCTGCCTACCTCAGGTTAATGTACTTCACAATAAGTTTGGTAAAGTATTAGATCTTGTTTATGTTGATGATGCATCTAAGTCCGTTGTAAATAAGTGTGATCCACTAGTTTTGCCCGAAGATGTCTACCACCCTGCTATGGAGGTATCTTACGAAGTTATAAGTGATGGTCAAAATTGCAGTACCCAAGCATACGAACCAAATATTCGCTTTGATTTTTCGAAAGCCAACTTTAAAATGCTTAACAAAGAACTGTCTAAATTGTCGTGGCCTGCATTTAAAGAAAATATTGAACAAAGCGTTGCACTTTTTAACTTTACTTAACATAAATTATTTGAAAAGCATGTGCCTAAACGCATGTATGTTCCTGAAGAGCAAACACAGTTATGGTTCACTAAAGAACTGAAAAATTTGAAAAACAGAAAGTCGCGTTATTTTAGATTACACAAAAAAACTGGTTTACACTCATACTATGTAAAATACTCACTTTTGCGTCATAAGTTTTTTGAATTAAACAAAAAGTGTTATAAAGCTTACTTGTGTAAAATCAAACGGCGTATAATATATAACCCCAAATCATTTTATGACTTCGTAAACTCCAAGCGAAATGTACGTGGGTTTCCTTCCGCCATGAAGTATCAAAATACCGTCTCTAGTGATAATCAAACAATTTCTAACATGTTCGCTCAGTTTTTTAAATCCAATTATTCCATTAACTGACATGCTAACATTGACTATCCTTTTAAACTATATCCAATGAACTCAATAGATATCCGAGTAATATCTCCCGATGATGTAGTAGTTTATCTGAAATCCTTAAAGCAGTCCTTCAGTTATGGTCCTGACCAGATCCCTACTTGTATTCTTATAAATTGTTCTGATTATCTCTATGAGCCGTTAACAGCGATATTTAATTTATCTCTTAAAGAGGGCGCTTTTCCAACTATATGGAAGGAATCGTTCATAACCCCGTTACATAAAAGCGGTAGCAGATCTTCAGTGGAGAACTACCGGGGAATAGCTAAGCTTTCTGCAATTCCTAAATTATTTGAAGCAATTATAACAAATCAGTTGACGCATTCTATCTCTTCTAGCATTTCATATAGTCAACATGGATTTTGCAAGGGCAAATCAACTTCTACAAATTTACTCGAATTAACATCCTACATCTCAAAAGCATTTAGTGAAAGCAAAACTGTTGATGTTATATATACTGACTTCAGTAAAGCATTTGACAAAGTGTGCCACTCGTTGCTCATCTACAAACTTGATCTTCTTGGTCTTCCACCTAATTTTCTACGTTGGATCTCTTCATACCTCTATGATAGATCACAAAGGGCAATGTTTAAAAATACTATCTCTGACGTCATTGATGTTACTTCAGGATTCCCTCAAGGTAGCCACCTTGGCCCGGTTCTGTTTTTGTTTTTTATAAACGATATTTCTACAGATATACAATTTTCCAAAATTTTAATGTATGCAGATGATGTACAGCTTTATAAATCGTACGTTTCAATTAAAGAAAGGTCTTTGCTACAATCAGACTTAGACAGCATGGCTTACTGGTGTCAAGTAAATCTTATGCCTCTAAATCTTAATGTAAAGTAATGAGCTTCTCGCGAAGAGCTGTTCATCCCACTTCTTATACAATAGGTAACCATAACCTGGAACAGGTATACAATTTTGTGGACCTTGGTATCACAATGGATCCTAAGCTTAATTTTAATCTTCATATTAATGTGACGGTCAACAAGGCTAAAGGTGTACTTGCATTTGTGAAACGATGGTCAAAAGAATTTTATGACCCTTATATCACTAAGACCCTGTTTACAACATTAGTTAGGCCAATTCTGGAATACGGTTCGGTGGTTTGGAATCCAAGGTATCAAATTTACTCAGACAAGATAGAGTCAATTCAAAAACAATTCCTACTTTTTGCTTTAAGAAATTTCCGTTGGGATTCTCAATATAACCTTCCACCTTATACGAGCCGATTAAAACTTATTAATCTTCCTACACTCTCCAGCCGCAGGCAAATGCTTGGTACAATTTTTATAGTTAAATTACTAACAGGCTCAATTTCAAGTCCGCTTCTTCTTGGCGAAGTTAGCCTTAATGTTCCCTCCCGGGTATCAAGACACTTTTTCCCCCTATTTCTGAAAGCTTGTAAAACTAATTTTGAATTGCACGACCCACTCCGTTGCTTATGCCAGGATTTGAACTCTCATTCCAGCACGTTTGATATATCAAATCCGCTTTTCAGCATTAAGAAATCGATACTGTCCTCTCTCAATAAATGAATCATTAAAATAAAGACATAACATCGGCTGATGAATTTAGTTCTGCAGCTGAACAATTTTAGATCTCGACACTTAACAAACTCCTGCCTATCGTGACTCGGCGCAAAAACTGAAAATACTGGTTCCGTACGTCATGCGGACTGCGCCCCTCGTGCGGATGGGCGGGAATGGAGGGTAAAAACCGTTGGGATATTATTATTATTATTATTATCGCACAGGCAACGCAACAGTCTTTTTCTGTAACGTAACAGTCCGACTATTTTTTTTTGCAA
>NW_023474722.1:0-3407 GCF_013731165.1 Rhagoletis pomonella
CGAGGTCAGACAGAATTGAATTCTTTATTTGAAAAGTATTTTCTTTTATACAAATGTTATTGATACCTAATTACACTAATACTTACAAACTAAATGTACATAATTTCATATATGCAAGTCAGCATATTTCAGTGACCTACATATGACTGATTGACTAATATAAACCAATATGTAACATGAGTGCAGCAATGCATGAACTCAAGCTGAGTACAAATGAATATATGAGTTATTAATAACTTGCTGCGTGTGTGGTCTGCATATGTGTATATATGTATATATTGGACAATTGGATATAGTGAAAGTGAAACGGATTTCAAATGCATGTTACACACTATTTCGGAGATCACCACATCTCCTCATCAGACTTCTTTTTTCCCTGCTGAAGTCTAGAAAAAAGAAGCCTGATGAGGAGATGTGGTGATCTCCCAAATAGTGCTATAACTTCTACCGCTTTGACTTTGGTGCTTTTCCCTTTTTGATGTGTATACATCTTTGGCTTCGGTAGGGGTAAAATTTGCGAAGCTGTAACGCATATCCCAGCACAAAATTTCGAAGGGCTTAGCATGTGTATTTCAGCATAAAATTTTCATTTTCATTAGAAGCACCCTGTGTTCGCTTGCCAAATGGTTGCATACATTTAGGCATATGCATAGTAAGAGGAAATGCGCTACAATTGATTATTAGCCGTCATCGATTCGCCATCAATTAGCAAGTGGCGAAACGAACGAACTCAATGAGGTACAACCAAACTTGCTATCGTCTATCCGTGCTAGATAACTTTGTTGTTGCTTTCACATGGAAAATTTTTCGTTAAGCGACCGGAACTCAAACCTAGCGAGCGAGAAGTGGCGAATCGACGACGGCATGGCATCCTATGACACCCACAATGCACAAGATACTAATTCCTTATTAACAAAAGGACAATTATCGGGGAGGCTCAAGAGGCCCACAACAAACACTACCGAGAAATTTTATTCGCGGAAGTTTTCTCGTGGAGTATGTAACCGTGGCATATATAACCGGCTGTTGATGAGCTCAGGCTCGTTTTAAGCAGTATTTCGGTTCATGACAAAAAAAAGAAAAAATATCAAATCGTTTTCCCCAGACACAATAAAGCTGCTGTTACCCTAAAAATCCGTTGTCAAAGATGTGACAAAGTAATAGTTTGAGGCCAGCGAAGATTCTGAAAGCGAAAACTAATTAACCAATGATAGTGTACACACATTTTATAAATAAAGGTAGTCAATATATTTAAATAGTAAATTATTGGCTAATATATATATTTTATTAATATAACCTATCTGTAATACAAATCATTTCAATTTTACATTTGATAAACAATTTTGAGTAGATAGAGGCAATAAAATATTTTTTTGCCGCATAAAACTTGAAAATCTACCTATATGCGGTGTTTCCAAGATATTTTAACGCCCTTGAGTCACAAGTATATATGTACAAGTATATTTTATCAATCATACCGATAATGTCATGTATTAAAAGAATTAAAAAGGAAAATGAATAAAAAAATTAAATCAGCAAAATGAATAAAATTAAGTGAAATTAATATTTAATTTCTAACCTAACCTACATTTGTATGTGTGTAACTGAATCGCCTTTATATATAAAAATATTATCCTAATTTTCGAGCTTGACTACCTAATCTGTTATTAGAAAAAGAGATTAGCCATGCAAAATTATAATTAAAAATATCTCAGATTAAACCGATAACTTTTTGGTGTCCAACCCAGTTTTATCGATTATACTTGCGAAGAAGAGGAGGAATGTCAAATGTTAAAGTAAACAAAAATTGACGCTAGTAAGGAAAATAGGTTTGTAAGGGTATTTTAATAAAATATTCAGTTAAAATATATTTAAATGGCCTAATATGTGTTGCAAAAAAAAAGTGACCACGGTGGCACAGAGAAGAAGTTTAACTTTTCTGCGAGTTGTGTGAATAACAAGCACAACCAATTTGACAGCTAACGAGCTTTGATTGAGATTATATTCATATGTAAACGTACTTTTATGCTTTGCCGTTCGCATATGTATACACATCAAATTTCATGAGTACCTAGCACTCACGCCTTTTTTTTGTGTTTCTAGCAGTAGACGCAATTTTCCA
This sequence comes from Rhagoletis pomonella, assembly GCF_013731165.1. Classification (NCBI taxonomy): domain Eukaryota; kingdom Metazoa; phylum Arthropoda; class Insecta; order Diptera; family Tephritidae; genus Rhagoletis; species Rhagoletis pomonella. The sequence goes on from NW_023474722.1 coordinate 2,123, forward strand.
ACGTTCCGAATAAAAAAAAAAAAAGGTTTTCCGTACGTTTCATTTTGTGTTTCAGTTCAGCTTTCGTCACTCGAAAATTTTACCTCAAAGAGGTGCTTTATTTGATATCAATTATTTTGGGTAGCAAATTCAAAATCGACCTAAATACAAACAATAATCTAAATATTTTATTTTTCTCAACTAAATTGCTAAAAATATTATCTTAATCTAAATTATGTATTCAAAGCGATGTGCCCATTGAAACATATAATTTTTCGTATACGGAATAAAGCAAAAAAGAATGATCATATCCTCTGTATTCGAAAAAATTAAAATTAAAAGCAAATTATGAGAAATGATAAAAACTTATCAACTTAGTACCAACTTTGGATACAATAAACAACTGTATTCGTCTGATTGTCTCGTAGTATATTTTTGTTAAGATTTCTACCGGGTGTGTGGCGCACACATGGGCTATTTTTAAGAAGTTTTACTTCTATCACGTGTACGATGGTGCTCTCGTGCTATCAAACTAATGCTTTTTTTCTCAAGTAGTTTTGCTCAGTGCACGGTTAAAAGTTTCGGTTTTAATTTTAAACTTTTTGGACTACATACATATATGGCCAAACTAAATTCAGTTTCAAATACAAACCTTCCAAGATTAAAAAAAGCGAGAACCTATGTTGGGTTTAGAATTTAAACAGTTCGGTTTAAATTTTTAACCCAAACATTTTCATAATTTAGAATAAAAAAGATCTTAAATTTCATGCTCCGTCTGATGGGGATTGAACCCGGAGAGCCTTGGTAGCAACCAATTGTATCAAGCAGCTTTGCACACTCAGCTACAGCCACGCATGTAAATGTGCTTTCATATGTTGAGTTTGAATCAACACCACATTTCGCTGTGTGCAAACATTTTCTATTTCGGTTTAGATTTTAAACCAAATTTTCTATATATGAAACCTTGAAACTAGAATTAAAACATTTTGGTTTGAGTTTTAAACCACGAACTTTTTCGACTAAAATTTAAACCAGAACATATTAAAAATTGCTTAAAACTATTGACTGGTTTAAAAAGTAGACTACAGAAAATTAAAAAAGGCAGTAGTCCCAGCGCGGTTTAAAAATTAAACCCAAATTTTTCCGAGGCCTACAAAACAATTGTTCTGCAACTAGAGCAAAAAAAAACACTGAGTTTTATACATACAAGCCAAAACAAGAAAGAAATTTCAAAGCTATACTCAGAAATATGCACTCGTCTATTGGCACCGAAGAAATCGCTGAAGCCCTACAAAATCTCGGTCAT
>NW_023474723.1:0-3407 GCF_013731165.1 Rhagoletis pomonella
CTTTATTAGGTAACGAATAAAAGCTAGTATACAGAAAAGATGAATTTTAAAAAAACGGTCATTTCATGGCATAAACGTAAGGCAACTCCATGCATTCAGTTTTGAACTTTTCTGTTGTAAGATTTTAGGAGATTGGAATATGCCGTTAGATACATGTCATGATTTTTTCTTTACTTACACAACATTCTTCAAGGTTTGTTTCATTACGTGCGTTACTTTTGGAAAGCGCGACTGAAAGTTTGTAAAAGTCACAAGAATTGGACCGTTGAGGACTGGAAACGGGTAATTTGGTCTGACGAAACGAAAATTAATCGTTTCCAGAGCGATGGAAAGGAATATTTTTGGCGTAGACCTCATGAACATCTTCAAAATCACCATGTGAAGCAAACTGTAAAACATGGTGGAGGCAGCTTAATGGTTTGGGGGTGTTTTACTTGGTGGCATTTGGGGCCGTTAGTTAAAATTGAAGGGATAATGAAGAAGGAAAACTATCTCCATATTCTTCAATCAAACTTGCCCCACTTTGTAGATATGAGCGCATACCCGGAAGAAAAAGTCGTTTTCCAGCAGGACGGAGATCCGAAACGTACCGCAAAAATTGTACACCGCTGGCTGCTTGAGCAAAATTTTCAACTACTGCAGTGGCCAGCACAAAGCCCTGACCTCAACCCTATTGAAAATTGATGGGCTGTGGTCAAGAGGCGATTGGGACAGCATATGCGAGCTCCGACTAATATGGAAGAGCTTTGGAGGCAAGTAAAGCTAGATTGGGAAAATATACCTAGCGAAATAATAGAAAATTTAGTCTAGAGCATGCCTAGACGTATGAAACTGGTTATTAAAAACAAAGGATTGTCGATACCATATTGATACCATCCTACTAAAATCCCACAACAAAAAAGTTCAAAACTGAGTTAATCGAGTTGCCTTACGTTTATGCCGCTTTTTTTTAATTCATATTTTCTGTATACTAGCTTTCATTCGTTAAATAATAAAGACCAATTGCTGAAAATTTCAAAAGAATTCGCTCATTATTAAAAAAGTAATTACACTGTAAGTAAAAAAATCTCGAACATGCACTCGGTTTTGATTGCCAGTGTATATACACAAGATTTGGAAGTTTTTATCCAGACGTCCAATCAACATGTTTCATATCGTTGGAAAGGTCTTGCAGAGTGTGTCCAGCAAGTGTATTCAAGCTTCATGAACGATTAACCGGATTCTTAAAATGTAGGCTAAAGTGTTGCGAAACAAAAAACGTTTTTTTGCTTTTACCGGTTTAAGGGGGCATCTGGGTACACCGAACATATTTAGTGTTATTCTATAGGCCAATACCTTTCAAACGATACGTTATGTATTAAGTTCCGGCTACTAGTTGGTAAATGTGTTTTGGTTCGTGTCTCCACTACGAGATGCTTTGGTACGTATGTGGCGTCTGTACGTACCTTCATTTAATTTTTTTTAAACTTTCAGGAATTAAAGCATAAAAAAACTAATAAGGTTTTGTTCCAGGATGTTTTGATTCGTATGCCTTTGTCGGTGTGGCTGCTGCCTGAAATTCGAAAAAAGGCCATTTTTTAATCTACCACTGAGGCCGCACTCCTCATTCTATGTCATTGATGCGGATATCAGTAGAAGGGTCTTCAAACAAGCTACCTAACGCTATCTTTTGTGTTTATAAAATATAAACATGTCATAACGTTATCGTCTGAAAACTAAAAATCGGGCTGCTGAAAATATACATTTCGGGCATTTTCTCAAAAACTGGTACGCCGATTTTATTCTGAGTTTCTACAAATCAAGCCCAAAACCTGAGCTTTTATTTGGTATACAGCTTAGAGATATGTTGTGCTTTTGGAGCTTGTTGTGGATATATTGCGATTGAAATTGAAAAATGTCGCTCTAAAAAGGGTCAAATGGTTAAAAATTACCATATCCGTCTAACTTGGTTACTTTAAGATGTAAAATTAATATACCCAGTTCCCCGAAAAAAAATGCCCATTCCCCGATTGCCACTTACACCGATATTCCCTGCAAATCGGGGAATGTCCCGCGAGTTGACAAGTTGAAGAATGCAGCTGTGCCAATCACTTCGTACATGTCGTAGAAACCACAATTTGTGTATATTTTAGAGTTTTTTTCAGTCATATGCCGAAATGGTAACATTTTACCCCATTTTAATTGCAGGTATGTACACAGTATTTAACTATGCTATGTGGGTTTATCACCCGCACTTAACCTACCTGGGAAGACGCGTACAAATTACCTACAGTTGTACATAAATATGTATGTATGAATGCATTTAGTTCACACAATGTGCCGCTACTACTTACATACATATGTATAAATTGCCACTGAGAAAACTACTTGAGAAAAAAGCATTAGTTTAATAGCACGAGTGCAACACCGTACACGTGATAGAAGTAAAACTTCAGCACATGTGTGCGCCCCACACCCGGTAGAATTCTTAACAAAAATAAACTACGAGACAATCAGACGAATACAGTTGTTTATTGTATCCAAAGTTGGTACCAAGTTGATAAGTTTTTATCATTTCTCATAATTTTTTATTTTTAATTTTTTCGAATACTTAATTCGCTTTATTCCGTATACGAAAAATTATATGTTTCAATGGACATATCGATTTGAATACATAATTTAGATTTCGATAATATTTTTAGCAATTTATTTGAGAAAAGTAAAACATTTAGATTATTGTTTGTATTTTCGTCGATTTTTAATCTGCTACCCCAAAATAATTGATATCAAATAAAACACCTCTTTGAGGTAAAATGTTCGAGTGACGAAAACTGAACTAGAAACACAAAATTTATGATATCAATTTCGTGACGAAAATTATACGCATTTTTTAACTGCCTTTGAAACGTACGGAAAATCTTTTATTATTTATTCGGAACGTTGCGAAATTCAGTGTACTGCTAGAAACACAAAATAAAAAGCAAAACTTTTGCAACGATTCGTATGAATAAAAAAGATTTTCCTACGTTTCAAAGACAGTTAAAAAATGCGTATAATTTTCGTCATGAAATTGATATCATAAATTTTGTGTTTCTAGTTCAGCTTTCGTCACTCGAAAATTTTACCTCAAAAAGGTGTATTTAATGTTCGGCTACGCCCGAACTTAGACTTTCTTACTTGTTTATGTTAAATTTCATTACCCAGGCTGATATGTACTCATGTTCAAAGATGTTTGAACATAGAGCTTTCGCACGAGCGTTTGTTTGGTTTTTCCAACACCATTTATAATTTTCTTTTAATAAAATCACGATTTGTCAAATGCTCAAATTTATTTATCTAATAATAATGCAGCACACAACCCTGAAATCTAAGAAAAAGTCTGAGGAAGGCCTTCCTCAGGAGTGAATATAACTACAACAACAACCCAA
>NW_023474724.1:0-511 GCF_013731165.1 Rhagoletis pomonella
CTGAAAGAAGTCTGATGAGGAAATATGGTGATTTCCGAAATAGCTATCACTTCTACCATTTTTATACCTTTCATGAGCATGAAATGGTATTATAACTTTGGTCCGATGTTTGTAAGTACCAGAACAAAAAGAGATAGACCCATTAAAATGTATACTTATATGATCAGAACGTCGAGCTGAGTTGATTTAGCCATGTCCGTCTGTCCGTCTGTTTGTATGCAATCTAGTCTCTCAGTTTTCGAGATATCCGGATCAAATTTGGTAGGTGGGTGTATTTTTATAATGTATTAATCATTTGTCGGAACCGGAAGAATCGGACCACTATAACATATAGCTCCCATACAACTGATTGTTCAGATATGAGATTTTTCGTTATAACTTCTCCATTTATGCAGCTACGAACATGAAATTTTGCAGTACTTGCACCCATTATCAACAGAATACTTACAGTGAAAATTACAAAGATCGGGTCACTATAACCTATAGCTCCCATACAACTGATTGTTCAGAT
>NW_023474724.1:611-3407 GCF_013731165.1 Rhagoletis pomonella
TTTATAATGTATTAATCATTTGTCGGAACCGGAAGAATCGGACCAATATAACATATAGCTCCCATACAACTGATTGTTCAGATATGAGATTTTTCGTTATAACTTCTCCATTTATGCAGCTACGAACATGAAATTTTGCAGTACTTGCACCCATTATCAACAGAATACTTACAGTGAAAATTACAAAGATCGGGTCACTATAACCTATAGCTCCCATACAACTGATTGTTCAGATATGAGGTCTTTTATCATAACTCCTCCATTTATGCAGCTAGGAACATGAAATTTCGCACTGTTTTCAATAATTATCAACAGAAAACTTACAGCGAAAATTAAAAAGATCGGGTAACTATAACCTATAGCTTCCATACAACTGATTGTTCAGATATGAGATTTTTCGTTATAATTCATCCATTTATGTAGCTAGAACCATGAAATTTCGCGCTGTTTTCACTCATTATCAACAGAAGACTTACAGTGAAAATAACAAAGATCGGGCCACTATAACCTGCAGCCCCCATACAACTGATTGTTCAGATATGAGGTCTTTTATCATAACTCCTCCATTTATGCAGCTAGGAACATGAAATTTCGCACCATTTTCACTCATTATTAACAGAATACTTACAGTGAAAATAACAAGGATCGGATGACTACAACATATATCTTCCATACATCTGATTGTTCATATATGGCATTTTACTGTAAAACTCCTTTATTTGAACAGCTAAAACCGATAAATTTCGTAAGATATTTTATAAATAATAATACAAAGTCTACTGAGAAAATCATCAAAATCTATGCTGTATAAGCTTTATCTCCTATAGCACTGATTGTTCAGATACCAGTTTTTGCCATATATCTCCTTTATGTTGGAAACTAAACCCAATAAATTGTGTTACCGGTTTACATACCGATCACATTGCAGTGAAAATCACTTAGATTGGTGCCATATAAAGTATATCTTCCATACCTCTGATTGTTTAGATGCGATTTTTTATATAAGTATGTAACTCCTCTATCGATGTATGCAGATGTATTCAAAAGCAGTAATCTGTCAAAGTAAAATTTGCAGATGTTCATGAAAGGTATGAAGCCTTCGGCATAGCCGAAGACAGCGCTGCTCTTACTTGTTTCAAATTATTGTTGCTTTTCCACAATCAAATTTTCATTTAAAACGGCCTCGAGCTCAATATAAATTGTTGAATATAATTGTTATAAAGGCCAAAAAAAATAACAAAAACAAATTAAATAGAAAATATTAAAAAATACAGCTTTGAAATTGATGTCCCGGTTTGAAGAATGCAAAAGTTGGCAACCGTGGGTAAAACTCCAATCTAAATCATAGAAAACTGAGTAGAGAGTATTCCCAGACGTATGAAAATCGCTATTAAAACAAAGGGGTCTCCCCAATCCTCTTGATATCAATCTCCTAAAATCTCAAAACAGAAAAGTTCAAAACTAAGTGAATAGAGTTGCCTTGCGTTTTTGCTGTGAATCGCTTGTTTCTTATTTAAGTTTAATTGTTCTCTATACTAAGCTTTATTCCTTAGATAATAAGGACCAATTGCTGAAAATTTCAAAGCAATCAGCTTATTATTAAAAAAGTAATGTTACTGTAAGTAATAAAATGTCGTACATACACTCGGTTTTGACCGCCGGTGTATGTGATATATGCGTATCTCAAAAACTACTTGACCGATCTCGACTAAATTTGGTATACACATTGTGCTTAGCCTCCTTAAGTACCGTCTTGAATATCGGACAAAACCTACACCCTCTAAAATATAGCTAGCTTTGAGTTTTTTGAACTTACCGTTATTTCGGTGGAACCCGTCGTTTTTGTCCGATTTCAAAAATTTTCAATATGGTTGAGATTGGTAAAGTAGCTTTTGAGATACACATATAAGTGGGCGGGGCCACCCCATTTACCTAAAATTTCCTGAAACACCACTTCTTTGCTAAAGAGCGATTGTATATATCAGTTTTGTATAAGTATTGATGAATTCCCTAAAAATAGATTCATTTTTAGATAGTACTACATATTTTGAAATTGTGGAAATTATCGACGGTCAAAATTTAAAACATTAGTAGAAATATGGGTTTCTTTATTTTACCCGATAAAAAATCCCAGCAAGCCAAGTCCGATAATATGCAATTTTAAAGGCCTATATATCCTCTTCTCAGATCATATCCGATCTTTGAAATCGAAAGAAAAATAGTCATTAAAAACTCATAAATCTACAAAATCGTATTTTTTACCTAAATCGACAGGTCGTGACCCCTAAATGACCTTTAAAAAATCTATAAATGTAGTATATATAAATATTTCTCATAAAAACGAATAAAATTAGGGGGTAGGGTTTTGAAACTTCAAAAAAAAAAACATTTTCGATAGGCACCCTAATGTACATATGTATATATAAACAGGAGTTAAAAATTATTTAAGATTTTCAAAATACTAATTTGAAGGGTGCGCGTGCGCGTAGACCGACTTTAGTAGCTAAACTGACCCTCGCTGATTTTCCGCGAGGATGGTAGGCAGCTGTGTGCGCTTGGTTTTCATATTTTCGGGGTTGACGTCGTTCAACTACCAAACTGCTACAGCCAAGGATAGCGCGCACGGCGGCTTGAAAACTTTGCTTTCACCGCGTTTGCTTTTGTTTACAAATGTAGTACTGCCTTTCGTTTGACACTTTTCATGAACTTGCAGGAAGAAAAACCTTGGACTAAAACCTGCAAAATTCTCGCGCAAATCGTAAAAAACACAAAATACAAGATGGCGAGCATTTCCCA
>NW_023474725.1:0-3407 GCF_013731165.1 Rhagoletis pomonella
TGTGATAAAAAATAGTTTTGCGAAATTTAAAAGCAAATTAAAAAAAAGTGGACTGAAGCCCATAGAATAGCCGCTACTTTTATAAAAAATAATCATAATCTTAAAAGCTCTTTCGATGTTTATCGTAGCTAATTTGACATAATTAATTGTTCCCCTTTTAAAAATTACATCAAAAATTCACTTGTTTTCATAATTTTTTTAATTTAAACACTAAAGGTCTGCATCGGAATTCAGTTTGCTTCACTGTGAAGTTTTTTTCAAATATGTAAACTACTCATACTTTAACAAAGAGGGCATGGAAGGAAGAGAAGTGAAAATTTTGAGCACTGTATACATGAAAAAAGTACTCAAACAAAATATGTTCCGAAAAAAATAAAAACATAAACAAGCAGTACTATGGTGTTAAACTTCCACAAAAAATATGTTCCTTCACTAGTATTTTTTGAGTATTTTTGGAAGTTTTCGTTTAACAAATACTACATAATGTTAACAGACATGGAAAAACAATGTAGGGAATTATCAAGGCTAATACCAAGCTAGCCCAATACCGAGCGAGAGACAAAAGGGACTCCCACAGCAACACCTCGAAGGAGCGTTTTAAATTATGGGATGAATAAGCATTCCATATGGGTTATCTGCGGATGACCTGTTAAAGAAGAAACGTTATTTTTTACCAAACTGCTTCACCGATCATAACCAAATTGCGATGTACATATCTACTGGAAACCTTCCAAGGATGGTCATAGACCAATAAAAAATTCGACATATCAAAGGCGAGTGCGTATTTGCGGTAGAGCTTTGGAATTCGGTTGAGTGGTATATGAAGACAAACCCAAACTTTCGAAGGGAAAATTACGTTATTGGAAAACCTGACACTATGGAGGTTAACGGACCTCTGAGTTCTAAAACCCCACATATATGAATTTTCAGGTTTATTCAATGCATTTATCCCTGCTTGACGTTCAACTGACCACGAACCTCACGTGATAGAGGCTAACGGACCTCGGATTCGCATTTAGCCTGTCGAATAACATAGGGTTTGGTTTAATATGCATACACTTTTTTTGTAAACCTGTGTAATTTTTATCAATATTTGTTTATAATTAAATCATTTTTCTTTTATATTTTACTCACTTCTTTAAGATAAATTTTCTGCGGATCACACGAACGAGAGTTCAAATAATACACAATGCAAAATGTTAGCTAAACCCTAATTGCGCGAAACAATAAAATAAGCCCCCTTTCTTCAACGAATCAAATTCGACAATGAAAATAAAATTTATGAATTTTCTTAACATTATGTTAAATGATAACATTTTGAAAGAAAAATTTTCATAAGTATTCGTATACTTCCTATGAAGTTTTCAAATACTGCTGAATTCAATCAACATACTCAAGTGTTTTGGAAAAGCGAAACAGTGTTTTATGTAGCAGAGCACTGTTGAGTAACATTGCTCAGTTATTCAAATTTATGATGTTCTCTTTTTTTCTTCCCATCTTTTTTAGTACTCTAAAATTTATGTTCCATTTACTCATGTACACATGTGAAGAGTATTTCTGCTGGTATATTTGCAGACCTTTATTAAACACCTATAATTTAAAAGTTATGCAGCAACTTGGTCCAATTATTTTTTTTGAGGCTTCAAGTATACGCCAATGAATTATATCAAAAAGCAACCAGCTACATATAGTTTACAACAGTGAAGATAAAGCTAAATAACGCAAAGGTTACCTGTTTTTTAGATTTGCCCATATATGATATTCATATTGTTATAATTAACTTAACCTATTATATACATTATATTTAATTTTAAATTTAAAAGGTGGCAGCCCTGTTTAAGATAGTTTCAAACTATAACCTTATAAATTAATTTTTAAACAGATGGTAACCCTCCTACACGTTTCTTGGAAATAAAGCCTTTTCAAACCCATTTCGAATGTTACCCACATTGTAGTAATTCATTTAACTTAATTGCATTTAATTTTTAAGCAGGTGGCAACCCTTTTAATGTTCTATTTTAGATATAAAGCTTCTCCGATACGAACACGTAGGTCTCAATTTTTCTACAATGGGACCTCGATAACATGGAGTCTATCGATGTCGAACTTTAAGCACCTTTTTTATCGTTTTTTTGTGGAATAATTGGACATCCTCCCCCCCCCCTATTTATTTGATTTTAAACATTTACAGTTTTAAATATCGTAATACGTCGTTTCTAAGCATTTTGATTTAAATTTTCATAAAAATAATTTTGGCCGCCTAAATCGGTCAAATAACCCTATGTGCACCGGGTAGACTTTCATTTAAATCGTTGAGATATAGCGAGAAAAGTACTGGGCTTAGCAAACATCCTTGTCTTACACCTTGGTTGACAGGAAAGGACAACTCGTTGTTGAGCCACACTTGGTTTGTTGTATCTACATATAATAAGCAAAGTATTTTAATCATATGACTCGACAATCCGTATGATGCTAGTTTTAAAACAGCATGTTGCGTGGAATTGTGTCGAACGCGCAAGAAAAATCAATAAAGAATGCGAAGGTTTTCCGCTTGGCCTTCCAATTCAGTTCAGCTATGCTAGTAAGGCTAAAGTTATTGTCCACTGTAAAGTAGCCTTTCGGAAACCAGCCTGAAGTTCGTTTAAAACGTTGTTGCAGTAAACCCATGCATATATACGGTTAAGCAAGATACCCGTGAAAATTTTATATAATGTATCAAGAAACGAAAGTCCTCTATAGTTCGCAACAATTTCAGGGTCACCTTTCTTGAAAAGGGTGATTATCACTGCCTTGCGAAATGAAGAGGGGATTTGCTTCTTTAAAAATATTGTATTTAAGATTAACAGCACTTCATCTAAGAGACATTGAGGCCCAAATTTATAAAATTCGTAACTAATTCGATCAAGGCTTTGTTGTTTTTGCAATTCCTAAGAGCCAGCAACAATTCTCGCATTTCAATTGGAGCGTCTAAGAAAGGGTCGATAATCAAAGGCATAGCCCAATGGATAGAAATCTCTTGCACTGGGCGATGCAGGAGGGCTCTGAAGTACGTGTAGAAATCTGTAAGGGTTAGATTGCTATTCACTCCTGGACTAGACTGCTTGAGTGAGTTCGCCAAACGCCACCAGTCTCTAGCTTCAGTTACTGTGTTCAACTTATCAATTTCCCTACATCGCCAGCTCAACTTTTTCTGGTTGCATAAATTGACGTATTTTCTGCGGCACGTCGATTACTTTTTCTTCGCACTTACACTGTTGTTTCCGAAAAAGTCTAAGTTGTTTCAGCACTTCAGTACGCGCATTAAAACATTCGCAGTCGAACCAGTCATTTTTGCGAGTGAAGAGTTTTTTCCCTGTTTTAAAACTTGACGCGTTTGTTATGCTGTTTGCTACTGCAGACACCCTGTC
>NW_023474726.1:0-350 GCF_013731165.1 Rhagoletis pomonella
GAGTGCACTTTTCTTTTGTTTACAATTTGGTTGCCAAACACACTACAGCTGATCGTTTGACACATTTACCAGAATTTACCAGCAAAAAATTCTCGGACTAAAACTGGTAACTTCTGACAGAGAGAGAACCGTATTTACTCTCTTTTTTGTCCTCTCAATAGCCAGAGAACCGAGTACGGGATCGATTTCCAGTAAAATCTAACTGATTCTGACTATTTCTGACTAGTCCGGACTCGTACGGGATCGCAACTAAGATGGAGGAAAACTAGTGCTGCCACTCTATTAATACAATTTGTATTTCAACTTTAAAAACACCCAAATAATGCACAAGAAATATACTTTTGTGAAAA
>NW_023474726.1:450-3406 GCF_013731165.1 Rhagoletis pomonella
CTTTAAAAACACCCAAATAATGCACAAGAAATATACTTTTGTGAAAAATTACTAAATTACTAGAAAAAATCGTCTTGCCTCAATTAACCTCTGCTTTTAAAAATGTGATAATCTCCAAGCAGCATGGATTCTTTGGTGGGAGATCCACCTCTACCAATCTATATCTCTACATCAGCTACATACTTAATGCAATGAATAACGGACTAGACGTACACTCCTTATACACTGACTTTAGCAAGGCATTTGACATGGTTGATCATGAAATTCTGCTACGAAAAGTAAATAGTTATGGTGTACGATCAAGAGCATTAGACTGGCTTCGCTCGTATTTATCTGGCAGACGTCTGCAAGTCCGTGCCAATTGTCATTTGTCAAATGAGTTTGATGTTATATCTGGTGTACCACAAGGATCTCATCTGGGACCAGTTCTGTTCAGCATATTTATAAATGACATAGGTGTGAATCTTAAATCCGAGTACTTGTTATATGCCGATGATATGAAACTATTCAGAGCAATAGGTAACAATCACGACATGAAGGCACTTCAGGAGGATATCTCTGAACTAGAAGAGTGGTGTGTGATGAATAAATTGCATCTGAACATAAAAAAGTGTGCTGTCATGGGATTCTCTCGACGTCACAATCGAATGCCCGCCAACTATTATCTGTGCGGCCAACGTGTACAGTTAGTCAGTACCATAAAGGACTTGGGAGTGATGATTGACGATAAACTGTCTTTCTCAGATCACATCAACCACATAGCTTTACGTGCATGCCGTGCTCTGGGATTTGTTTGCAGATTTGGCAAGGAATTCAAGGATGTAAAAACCCTCCTCAGACTTTTCTCGACCTTCGTCCAACCAATACTTGAATATGGTTCCATTGCCTGGGCACCATATACCGAACAACAAACTAACAATGTTGAAAAGGTTCAACGAAAGTTCTGCAAGTTTTTGCTGTACAACTCGCGCGACGAAAGCAATATGAACGTCAATGATGTATATCTCAGGAACAATATTAAAACTCTATGTAGCAGAAGGCAAATGACGGATCTATTGTTCTTTTACAAAGTCGTCAATGGCCTGATTGACTCACCAGAAATACTGGAGCAGTTCAGATTTATTACCTCTAGAGCCGATCTCCGAACTAGACGGCTACTAGATCTTGTGCCGGCAAATAGAAACTACGTCGCCTTTGGTCCGTACAACAGGATAGCGAACCTTGTCAACCAACATGCACCGAATGTAAATTTCTTTGGAGGATCTCACTCTAGCTTAAAATATAAATTAAAATCAATTCTCTGAATTATATGTTACATTGCAATGTCATTTCATTCCGTTTTGTTTTTTCTGTTAAAGCAACCAACCACACACGTTTGTTATTACTTATTACCATGATAAAAACATAGCAAGGTAGAACCGTTCTCTCCATTTGTCGGCCATGATTTTTTTTTTTTGAAGTTTGCCAACATTTTAAAATCATATAAAAGTGAAAATAAAAAATTGAAATTGTTCGAAATTGTTGTTGCTTGAGATTGAAAATGAAAATGTGTGTGTGAGTTTGTGAGTAAATTTAAAAATTAAATTGTTTGGAAACGTCAAGAATTTTAAAAGTGACTCTCAGCGGTTCTACCTTACTATATTTTTATCATGCTTATTACTTCTTTAGTCAATAATTTAGTTATGTACAAAGCCGATTGGCGTTTAAATAAATAAATAAATAAATAAATAAATAAAAAAGGGGATTTCTGTTCCTTTTCTTCGCATGCAGAAAGGAGAATTCTATGTTGTGAGGGTTATAATCCCTAAGCGCGGCCGAAGGCCGCCTACGCAGAAAGGTGTTCTCTGCAAAAGGTGTTCTGCCCCTTTTCTTTGGCAACACAGAAAGGTGAATTCTACGTTGTGAGGGTTATAATCCCTAAGCGCGGCCGAAGGCCGCCTACCCAGAAAGGTGTTCTCTGCAAAAGGTGTTCTGCCCCTTTTCTTTGGCAACACAGAAAGCAGAATTCTACGTTGTGAGGGTTATAATCCCTAAGCGCGACCGAAGGCCGCCTACGCAAAAAGAAGTTGGACGGACAAAAACTTTTTTAGTACAGTGGCAGCAGCAATTTAGTTCCATTTTATTTTTAATATTAACTACGCAAGATTGTTGTGCGGATTTTCACCATCGGGATTTTCCTATTAAATACAGAATTTCGCGAAAGTGTAATACTTGTTAAATTAAGTTCATTTATTCCATTCACTTGCGTGAAATTCATAAAAACATAGTGCGGAAAGTGCAAGTGTTTTTTGCAAATAACTCTTTAATTAACTAAAAATGTTAATTCCGGTCTCGGATTGTTATTATTGGCGTTAAGACGCGTTGATTGATACCACTCTCGAACTTTTTTCCGTCCATTTTGACCTACCTTCGTTAAAGTGCACTTTTACCGCAGGTTTTACTGAACAAGGTGTTTTGGGTGGGCTTTAGTAGTCAGCCGCATCTTGTGCTTTAAGAAAACCAGTTGGGGAAAACATCAAGATAACCAACCGTTCAGCTATGGGAAAACCAAAAATGCAGACCGATAGTGCTTCATTCCCACGACAGCCGGTTCTACGTACCGGAATGACTCGGGTTTCACCCGACCAAGGGCTGTTGTTTCGGCGATCTAACCCCGTTTAGGTCGGCGAAGTATCTCAGAAGTTGTCCGTCCATAGGGCTACATTCACTACGTATTCTCCTACTCAGGGCTGGCATCGAGTAAAACCCTGGGCCAGAAACATACACCTGCTGTGTATGCCGGAGACGATTACACCACAACTCCACCTCAGTCAAGTGTAATGCCTGCGAGGGGTGGAGTCACATCAGAGTCTGCTCGGGACTACGGACACATAGACAGTGGACCACGTCGTACGTGGCCCCCCTGTTGCTCAAACAGAGCAGCCTCCACGGCTAACCACAGTCCGCCCGAGCAGCC
>NW_023474727.1:0-3406 GCF_013731165.1 Rhagoletis pomonella
CGAACAACGAAAACGGCTATCATTTTATGCAAATAGGTATGTAGATATAGGGCAGTCTATAACGAAACCCGAAAAATCAAAGCTCCATTCTTTGTGCAAAATTTAAAAAAATTCTTCAAAATTTTCACATAAATTTTACCTTTTACTAAAAACTAAAAACAAAGTTACAATATTTCAATGGGATTTAGAAATCTAGGAGAAAATGGTTCCCAATCGAGTGATACTTGTGCGTTTACGTAAATGTATATCGATGCAGTCTTTCCAATAATTACCACTTTTCGCCATAAGTACGGTATTGATAAAAAATGTAGCTGTATAGAATTTCAGGACGTTAGCGTAAGTAGTTCCAGAGATAAGCTATATGGGAAGTTCAGTTTGTATGGAAGGAAGGAGCCACGCTCCTTTCCCAATGCATTTGCAATATATGCATCAGTGCTAAGTTCAGTTTCCCAGCGTAATTGGTTTTAGAGATATATTGGTTTTTTACGTTTCAGTCTGTATAAGAATTTTAGGAATATCTCGAGCTACATACCGAGTAAATTTTTGGTCAGAATATTTATTTTCAAGGTGTTGCCAAATATGAACCAAGTCGGTGCAGCCGTTTAGTAGTTTAGTGAAATACATTGTAAAGAGAACTGTATGAAATTGTTAAACGTGACGTCTCAGATTTCTTAATTTTTTGGCAGCAACAACGAAAAGTTTTAATTTTTTTTAGCGAAAAACCTTCCACACAG
The DNA here is from genome assembly GCF_013731165.1 of Rhagoletis pomonella. Lineage (NCBI taxonomy): Eukaryota > Metazoa > Arthropoda > Insecta > Diptera > Tephritidae > Rhagoletis > Rhagoletis pomonella. The sequence goes on from NW_023474727.1 coordinate 735, forward strand.
AAAAAAAAAAGTTTGTGGTTATATCAAGGCGAAATTTTGAGAACGGTCCGTTGCTAACTCTAAATATAAACTACGACACACTGGAAAAAGTTAATACGTTCAAATACCTAGGAATAATGATCGACGATAAACTAAAACAAAAAAAAAATTGATTCTATATTTTCAATTAAAGCTCTAGCAATATGTACATCGGTGAAAACTGCATTTAACTCCATACATTAGCTTTTGCGTGATGCGCTTACAAACATACAGACAAACATACCAAAATTTTATATTTGGCTTCTGTTGATCTAATAAACCCTATTAATTTTTCTTTAACATATTCTCAAATACTCTCGTTTGATTCCCATATGGCAACACTTAGTTTATATTATAAATTTAACTGAATTAAAGTTTTCAAACCCGCTTCAAGAATATTTCATTTATTTTACAAATTTTAATGAATACAACTTTTCAATCAGATGGCAAATCCCTTAAAAATATTTTAGCATTAAAATTTCCTAGCCTCTTTAGTTTGATGCCAATATTGCAATATTTAATTTATGCTATCAATTAAATTAAATTAAAGTTTTCAAATAGGTGGCAACCTTCCCCAAAAATATATTCAGCTGTAAGCCTTTGTAAATTTCTTTCTTTTGACAGCCATATTGCAGTATTCACTTTACCGTATCAATTGACCTAAACTGAAATTTTAAACACAGGTGGCAACTCTCTAATTTCTTCTTCTATATTGGAAGCTAGATCTCTAGCGATACATCGGTGAAAACTCTGCATTCAATTCCATGTTTTCGACTGATGTGCGTTCAAATATACAGACAGACAGAGATTCAAAAATTCTAAAAATTGTTTATTTGGCTTCTGTAGCTTAAATAAAAACCCACCATATTAATTTTTCTTTAATATCTATAAGGTACAGACATCGACCTGTTACAATTTTATTATATGTATAGATGTAGATATAGATTTCATTTATTTTATCAATTTAATACAATAAAATTTTTCAAACAGGTGGCAGCCATCCCTAAAAATATTTTCGGCAATATAATTTCCTAACCCCTTTCAGTTTGATCCCCATATTGCAATATTCAATTTATCTTATAAATTAAATTAAATGTACATTTTCAAACAGGTGGCAACTCTAAAAAAGTAGTTTTGGCTGTAAGCCTTCTTCAGCCTCTTTCTTTTGACGCCCATATTGCAATATTCATTTTTATACCCGAGCGCACTTGTGCACAAGGGTATTATAACTTTGTTCACATAACGGTTGTTTGTAACAGGCAAAACGAATCGAGATAGATATAGACAAATGTATACATAAATGATCAGAATGAAAAGAGAAATCGATTAAGCGGTGACTGTCTGTCCGTCCGTCTGTGCACACGATAACTCGAGTAAAAATTGAGATATCTTAACGAAACTTGGTACGTGGACTTCTTTTGGGCATGGGACGGACGGTATTGAAAATGGGCGAAATCGGACAATAACCACGCCTACCTCCCATATAACGGTAATTTTCTCAAATACGAAAAGTGCGATATTTTAGTAACTACTGAAGATAATTCACTAAAAATTGATATTTACAATGAGTTTTAGACGAAAAATAAGAATATTGAAAAATTTTGGCAAATGGGCGTAGCCACGCCTACTTATGGTTACATGCGTATATCTTGGTAACCGCTGCACCAAACTTGGCACAGTTGTTGGTCCTGCTAAAACATACCAAATGGCCGAAAATTTTTAAAATCGGACAATAACCACGCCCACATCCCATATAACGGTAATTTAGAAAAATACGAAATCCTCGATAAATCAGTAAATATTAAAGCTAATTTATTCAAAATTGATGGTTGCTACAATTTTTTACCAAGAAATACGCTTATGATACAATTTTGGAAAATGGGCGTGGCACCGCCCACTTATGATCACATATATGTATCTCGGTAACCGTTCTAGCAATTTGAACCAAACTCGGTATGGTTATTGTGCTTGCCACATAAAAGCAAAACGTTGCAAATTATTGAAATCGGACTAAATTACGACCGCTTTTCATATAACGAAATTTAATTTCGAAATTTAAGGACGCTAATTTACTTAAAATTTATACACCCCGGCTTATCGTGTAGCGGTAGTTTTCGGAAAGGTGGAAAACATATATTTAATAATTGCGCCGGGTATTTAATGTTCGGCTCCGCCCGAACTTAGACTTTCTTACTTGTTTCTTATCAATTTACTTAAACTCCAATTTTCAAAAAGGTGGCAGCTATCTAATTTTTTTCCTCCTATATTTTAAGTTAGACCTCTCGCAATACATCGGTGAAAACTGCATTGAAATCCATGCATTCGTTGTCGAGTGATGCGCGAACAAACATACAGACAGACAGACAGACAAAAATTCTAAAATTGGTTGATTTGGCTTCTGCTGCTCTAATAAAGACCCCACACATTAATTTTTCTTTAATATCTATAATGTACAGACCTCGACCTGTTACAATTTTATTATATGTATAGATATAGATATCTAGATGTAGATTTAGATTTCACTTATTTTATCATTTAATGCAATAAAAATTTTCAAACAGGTGGCAGCCCTCCCTAAAAATATTTTCGCCAGTATAATTTCCTAAACCCTTTCAGTTTGATCCCCATATTGCAATATTCAATTTATCTTATAA
>NW_023474728.1:0-3406 GCF_013731165.1 Rhagoletis pomonella
GAGCGAGAACGCTGTCAATATCCAACACCTTGTATTATTCCACCATGCGTTTTTATAAACTTGCTTTCTTTTTTACTTCATTTTATGACAACGATTTTTTATTAAAGTCGGCTTCAGGAAAATAACCAAAATGGATACGTGCAGTTTGTGTAAGAATAAGTATTCCAAACTATTTAATCCCAAGGAAAGAGTACTAGGCACACAATTGTCTAGTATAATAAACTTTATAATTGGTGATCATGTGAGTAAAATGCAATAACCTAACGAAACGATAACAATCCTTATCTTCCAATAGGTTGAGTTCCCTCCAAAATACCTTATCTGTGCCGGCTGTTCGGCGGGTCTTATAAAAACAGAAATTGTTTTGGAACGTCTCTCAAAATCCTTGCCTAGCACAAGAAAAAATCAGAAAGGCCGTTTAAATATCGCCTCATCACACAACGAGCAGGAAGAAAACAATGATGAACCGGATGACCAAAGTAATGAAAAAGCGAATGAAGAAGTTGGCATGAATGACTCCTGGACGTTTCATTGTACGCACTGTGAGTTCACAACAAAAAAAGCCAAAATATACAAAAGGCACCTTATTAATAAGCATCAGGTAGATAATCCACGAATCTATCAGTGCATGCATTGCCAAGAAACATATCAGCGCATCAATGGTATACAAAATCACATTGCATGTGTTCATAACAATAAACCACGTCCGAAACGCCAGCGACGTAAAACCATTGCCTTTGATGCTCCGTCCGTACTAAGCAGCACGACCATCCAAAATCAACTGGACAATGAGATTTCAATTGTTAACACTACTAACGAGCACCAGCGTTGCCATTTTAGCCGTTTTCCGGCTAGATTTAGCCGGTTTTGATAGCAACTAGCCGGAGAAAATTCGATCTAGCCGGCAGCCGATTTGTTAGCCGGTTTGTAAAAAAAAGTTAGCCGTTTTTAGCCGATTTTACTATTTGCCTAATTTTCAGGTGCAAAAAGTAAACAAGTTGTTCGAAAGCAATAATGCAGACCCAATGAAGATTTTTAATGAACTCAATGTTTTACTTTCGCATCTATGCTCCCTAGTGGTTATTAGCGCGGACACATTTGATCCTATATGCTCCCCGTTGGAACCATACCTTGCTCCATTTCCTCAGTTTTATCACAGTTTTGAAGAGTATTTAAAAACAAAAGTAAGCACAAACGCTTTTGACCACGAAGCCGAGAAAATAATTCGAGAAAATGGTCGCTATTTTATTATCACTTTAATAAAGGAATTACACCAACGCCTCCGTACAAATATTGCCACACTAAAAAAAATTGACTTTTTTCGGTTGGAAATGCATTAAGAGTAATTAAAACAAAAGTATTTGTTCAACTACAGCAACAAAACCACAAATATAATGCCGACGAAATAACATCCATAGAGATGCAATGGCAACGGTTAACGTTACATACCTGGAGTAACTTAGACTCAACTGTAAAATTTTGGGCCGAAGTTTATCAATTTCGAAATGCCCTAGGAGAAAACCCGTTTGCTGACCTTTCCAACCTAGTTTTTAGTTTTCTTGTTTTGCCTATAAATAAGGCAGAAGTAGAGCGAATATTTAGTTCAATGAATATAATAAAAACCAAGCAAAGAAATCCAATGTGCGTTAAAAAGTTAAACGCTATTTTATATATAAGATACGGTTTGAAACGTGAAGAAAAATGCTGCCATAATTTTACTGTACTTAAAATTAATGAATTCAGGTGATATATACAATAGTGATTCATTTGATGATGAGGAATATACACTCGATATAAATTAATGGTGTTAACTAGTCTTTCGTTTCTTGCGATTTATTTAAATAAAGCATGTGAATTTTCACTAAAACATTTTAGCCGTTTTTTGCCAGAGTCTATGTGAAACTTCACTAAAACATTTTAGCCGTTTTTAGCCGCTTGTTTTTGCCAATCTAGCCGGTCGGCCCAAAAAGTTCTGGCAACACTGACGAGCACAGCCAAGCTGATGACCCGAATGCCGCTACAACAACAACAACAACAACCCGAATGCATCTTTTCTAAATTTCAACAACTACATATTCATTCGCAAATCTGCAATTGCATTTAATATCATTTTCAACTACTTAAAAGACAAATTAATAAAACTCTTAGGCATATTCGTTAAATAATAAAAAAGTCTCTAATAATTCAAAATCACTAGGTATTAATTTGCCTACACCTTAACATTCTTCTTGTTAGCCTTATAAATGCTTTAAATACAGTAAGTAAAGAAATAAATAAGTTCTTTTCGGGTTAAAAAAATATTTTTGGTTATGTATGTAACTATACCTATCACTCTCCAAGGTACATTTGTTTGTAAGAATGCACCGTTGATGCTGTTTTGATAAATTTTTAAATCTAAAACTACTAATAAACAACTTGCTGCTTTGCTGTGATTTATCTGACCAACTGATTGAGAGTATTTGACTAATTTGAATGTCGGACTTACTAAAAAATGTACTTTTCGACATAGAGAAATATATACAATATATATGTACACAATGGTGGCAACGCTGCAGTGGGGGTTCTTAAGGTCGCTGATAACGAATTTGGAATCAGATTTTAAAAATTCAAAATTTCGAATCCATATTAGATTTACCATTTATCACGGGAAAGTTTAAATTGAACGTACGTACATGACGTGTGTGTAACATCCTCATTTCGATTCGTAGCAAAATCGAAAGTTCGATAGATTTCAGCATAGGGGTAGACACCCTCAATCCACTAATCCCTGCTATTAAATTGTAACACCGTCCATCAAAGACAAACTTTTGGCTTACCGTATTACTAATATAGGTAGATTTAAACATTATTTTATTTTTAGTCCTTGAAAACTTCATAACAAATACCAAATATATTAAAAGTAATGTTGAACATATAGCTCTGCATATTTCGATGCATTAGCGAAATTCGCCGTCGTTTACTTCATTCAAGTATGTACATACATATGTTCTGCTTTACAAATGCCATTTAAACTAATTTTTTTAATCTATACTAATTATATAAAGAGAAGTCCCTTTTTTTTGCTTCATTAACTCCAATAAAATGCGATCCTCGCCAACATCCAAAGTGATTTCTTGGGAAGAAATCTGTGATAAAGAAAGTGTTGAAAGAAAAAAACGTATACATTTTATATACATAAGTAACTTCTGTAAAACGTACGCATTTCGGTAGATAAAATTCAGCCAATAATTCTTCCACTTCTTCTTTGCACAACTTAGCACGCAATTTATACTCGGGCACTGTAGATCCAGCCAATGCTATGGCCTGCTTAATCTTACTGACTGAACCAGAACTCGTTGTACTCATTTTACTACGTTCTTATCATGGTGGAATTATACAAGGTGTTGTACGTAGTGACAGCTCATGT
>NW_023474729.1:0-3406 GCF_013731165.1 Rhagoletis pomonella
TGAGCCGAACATTAAATACCCGGCGCAAGTATTAAATATATGTTTTTCACCTTTCCGAAAGCTACCACTACATGGTAAACTGGGGTGTATCCATTTTGAGTAAATTAGCGTCCTTAAATTTCGAAATATTGAAGTTTCAAGCATTTCTGAACTTTACTGTTATATGAAACGCGGCCGTAATTTTAGTTCGTTTTCAATAATTTTCAACGTTTTGCTTCTATGTGGCAAGCACAATAACCACACCGAGTTTGGTATAAATTGGTAGAACGGTTACCGAGATACATATATGTGATCATAAGTGGGCGGTGTCACGCCCATTTTTCAAAATTTTATCCTTAACGTATTTCTTGGTAAAGAATTGTTGCAAGCATCAATTTTGAATAAATTAGCTTCAATAATTACTGATTTATGGAAGATTTCTTATTTCTCTAAATTACCGTTATATGGGATGTGGGCGTGGTTACTGTCCGATTTTCAAAATTTTCAGCCATTTCGTATGTTATACCAAGGTTAACAACTGTGCCAAGTTTGGAAGAAATTGGTGCAGCGGTTACCAAGATATACACATGTAACCATAAGTGGGCGTGGCTACGCCCATTTTCCAAAAATTTATAATATTCTTATTTTTCATCTAAAACTTATTGTAAATATCAATTTCGAGTGAATAATCTTCAGTAGTTACTAAAATATCGCAGTTTTCGTATTTCTGAAAATTACCGTTATATGGGAGGTAGGCGTGGTTATTGTCCGATTTTTCCCATTTTCAATAATGGCCGTCCTACGCCCGAAAGAAGTGCACGTACCAAGTTTCGTTAAGATATCTCAATTTTTACTCGAGTTATCGTTTGCAAAGACGGACGGACGGACGGACGGACGGACAGACAGTCACCGCTTAATCGATTTCTCTTTTCATCCTGATCATTTATGTATACATTTGTCTATATCTATCTCGATTCGTTTTGCCTGCTACAAACAACCGTTATGTGAACAAAGTTATAATACCCTTGTGCACAAGTGCGCTCGGGTATAAAAATTTATAAACCACATTAGTAGTAGTAGTATTAAACTTAATTAGTAAGTAAAAAACAAAAGTGCGTTCTGCTTAAAAGTAAAAATATTAGTTCACTTTGTCTTGCTTGTCTAAATTTAAGCATATTGATTTTTAAGTAAATTCAGTTCTTTTTAAGCTTATATGTATATGAAGTACTTCGAAAGTTTTTGTCGTACTTAACTTAAATAAGATATACAGTCAGTCAATACAGTTTAGGTACAGTGAAGTTTTCACAATACCGGAACTATTTTTTAAATATTTATTTTTTCCTAATTTTTAATAAAAATATGGTTAGTTCTACACCAAAAACCCCAAAAATCAGAGTTCCAAACCTTATGCAAAATTTAAGAAAACTGCGAATTTCCATCCAAGTATTGCAATTTACACTTTAGAATTTAGCCCATTCAATTTTAATATAACAAAGTACAAGTTCGAGGTAGCTTGGACTTACCATTGATATTTAGCAATATTTTTTTTTTTGTTTGGTAAGTCCTAGCTTCCTCATACTTGCACTTCATTATACTAAAATTGAATGGGCTAAAAAACGTTTTCTAGAGAGCGTAAATAGAAAGTGAATTACTTTAATGAAATTTTCCAGAATTTTCTTAAATTTTGCACAGGGTTGGGAACTCCGATTTTTGGGGATTTTGTTGTAGAATTGACCATATTTTTATAAAAATTACCGAAAACTAAAATATTAAAAAAATAGTTGCCCGTATTGTAAAAAATTCGTTGTACCTAAACTTTATTGACTGACTGTATTAAGGTAGCTGTGGTGGATTGCATAAAAAAAAATAATTTGTCTTTTCTTAAAAAAAGGTAACTATGGTGGCTTGCAGTTTTAAATAAATTTAGTGAGAAAGTGATAATAATTTTGACACTTTTTTTTTAAATGCCTCTTTTTCTGCAACTGCATTGCCTTTCTCAATTGTCCTTCAGGATCTTGGCCTTTTTTTATGGAATCACTAAGTATAATGATTATTAAGCCACGCAAAAACTATACCAGCGTGATTACCGATGTATCCTTTTGAGAGGTAACCGCACCCTTATAAGAGGAATAAGACCCAGAATTTTCAGGTCAAAATTTCAGTAGCTTGCGTATGTATGGCCTTTTCAACTTTATAAATTATCATTATTTTTAAGTGGAAAAATAAAACTCGAAATCAATGATAATCTCTGCGCGAAAAAATAAAAATCATAAAATAATCATTATTTGTAATCCCAAAAATAAAACTCAATAATAATTCATAACATAATGATTAAATGCTGATTTAAATTATTTTTCTCATAATGATTACCTTCCCTGCGTTTAAAATTTAAAATAAAATAGTTTAATGAAAGTACAACATTTCATTGCTTTTGGACTGGTGCGTGACTAGTTACTATCGGACTGGTTCGTTTTTGTCGAAAAAGAACTAGTACTGAACTAGAAATTTGGTTCACTAGTTCGTGTTTTCCCTACATGGTACATATATACACATTAAATTAAGGATTCTTTCTCAAATTAATTACTGCTAATCAGGACCAATATTATTACTAAATTGGCGTAAGTATAAATTTTATGCGATACTCCACATCTGTTTGGCGTACTGCGGTTGTAGTTATTTGACGTTATTTTCACGATATGCCTTTGCACTAATGCATTTGAGAACATACCAACACTTTGATCATTACCTGTCATCTGATGAAATAACAGCTAACATCTTTGATGGTACTGCATCTGGATCGAGGCGTCTTCTCTTGGCATTAATACTTGCATAAATGATATCATTCGATTTGAAGTGCAGAGCGCAAACTTTCGATGATCCAGTTAGTTTAATACCACACGCATTCATCCAATCCCTTCCTTGCGTAACATCTGCTGGCACACGAAACATACCTACCTCATCGTTTTGGGTGCTTATGCATAAACAGCAAGTATCGGGCATTTGAAACGACTTTTTTTCTTTTTGTTCTTTAATTTCTAAAACAATTATTTTTTGATTTGAAATCAAAATTTTTTTATTTTGAAATTAATTTATAACGTTGCTAGTTTCAAATGGGTCAACGCAATGACAAAACCGTTGTCATATAAGCCACGATGCAGCGAACAAAGGTGGCGACGTCAGTTGTACCGCTACTTTGGTTTTGCCGATTTTGACAGTTGTGGTAACTTGTAAATAACCCTTTGTTTACAAATCAGCGAAAAAGAAATTTTAATTATAAGAGAAAAATCAGTTCAAATTGTGTTAATTTGCAATTTGTGAGTGATTTTTGAGTTGAGGACTGCGTAAAAACTAATACAATGAAGTGCCGTGTGTTAAATTTCGACAGCCGTCAAGATGCGAGATGCGTAGATGCAAATGTAGCGCTGCG
>NW_023474730.1:0-3406 GCF_013731165.1 Rhagoletis pomonella
TGCTTATAAGACCTTTAGCAGTATTTGTTGAAGGCCCATCAATGTTGCTTGATATACTACTTAACCGTTTAGCGCTTGAAGCTAAAAGCCGGTTATTGTCCCCACCCTGGCTAGACAGGCTTACCGCCCAATTCCGTGTTTTCTTGATAAATTATTTGTAAAGAAATTTTATCAAGTAAAAGCTCCCATCGCATTCTGTGCCAATATTTATAAAATAAAAAGCTCTGCGATTTCCACAAGAGAGGAACCGATTTCAATATGAGTGGAATTGATTTCATTGTCACATATGAAAAATATGAATTTAAAAGCAATAAATCCCTTGACTGCCGTAGCCGAGTAGGTAAAGATGTCGGCTATGAATTCTGTTTGTCCCAGGTTCAAATGCTGGCACATTCAGTATTTAAATGGTAGAAACAAAATTTTTAATATACAAAATTAATAATTTTCGTATGAAATTTCAATTTGTAAACGCTTGTCAATATCAATTTCAATCTTGATAATTTATAAAGAAGAGAGCTTTAGATTTTTGCGCTAGAATTCCAATTCTTTATAAATAATAAATGAAAAAAAAATTTACAAATTACAAAATTTTTTATTAATCAAGTGCACAGAATCAGGCTGTTAGAGCCATTTCAACAATATTAGAGGGGACTCGAAATGCGAATGTGTAAATGATGCAAATATTCTCAACATCCCTGGTATGTACCTAAGTCATAGGAAGGGGAGGATTGTCGTGTGTATGCATTACCAATTTACAGCAGTGATGCAAAATCAAAATTTAAAATTGTGCCAAATTTTTCCGAAATTCTGGTCAATAAATTTTAAATCGTCGATAGGTACCATTTCCTTTATCTATATATATATATATATATATATATATACACTATAAAGAGAAGTGCCTCTTCTCGGAACAAGTAATCTCGCGAACGGCACGTCCGATTTTCATGAAGTTTTGTATATGGGGCGTTCCATACCAAAACGGACGGGGTTCATACTTCATGTGTTTGATTTGTTTAAAATTTTTAGGGTTGATGCATAAACATAAATAATAAATAAATATGAATTTTGAGCTTGATTAACAGATCTTTAAAAACTTTACAGCACAAAAACAAAAACAAATCGATTTAGTAGTTTCCAAATTTATCGAGAACGGGGGGAGGAAAAAATTTGGAAATAATTACACAAACACACATTAAAATTCTCTATGAAAAGAAATATTTTTAAAATTTTGTTTTCTTGACAAATTTTTTACATACAAATTGTTTGATAAAAAAAATAGTTTTTAAAAATATGCCATCTAAAAAACCAAAAAAATCTCAATGGTGGCTCTGAGTATTGCGCAATAATAAGGTATAATATTATGGGGTGCACTCTACAATAATTTGAGTTATGAATTTGTTTTTACACCGAAGTTGAGTAAAATAAGTACTCTAAAAATTTACAAATTTTTTTAATTTTTTTTAGATTTTTTTTGGGTATGCAGTCTTGTAGCCCATAACATTTTAGTATAATAAGCGCAAGATTTAAGCGATTGCAAAACTGGCGCAAATTTTTTTTTTAATTTTCTGTGAAAACGGTTTTGAGCATTTTCTTCCATAAGAAAAAGGTGCAAAAAGCCATCAGCGTAAAAAATATTAAAAATCAACGCAGTGAATTTGTGATGCACTCATTTTACTCAACTCCGGTGTAAAAAAAATTGATAACTCACATTGTTGTAGAGTGCACCCCATAATACTATACTTAAATATTGCGCAATACTCAGAGCTACCATTGTTATTTTTAATTATTTTTTTTGAGATGGCATATTTTCACAAACTAATTTTTTTTTAAATATTTCCTTTCATTGAGAATTTTGATGTGCGTATGTAAGATTTTTTTTCAAATTTTTTCCCCGCCCCGTTTTCGAGATATTTGGAAAACTATTAAATCGATTGGTTTTTATTTTTGGGCAGTAAAGTTTTTTAAAATTGATTAACGCTCTAGTATGGCCAATTTTTGTATGAGTTGAAAAATTCAGGAATGGGTGATTTTAGCACGAGAAATCCAAAAATGATGTCCATTTCGATCTGTGACAGTAACTTTTTCCTACAGGGGAGAAAAACCAAGACTATCTGGAGACGGGCTCGCCGATATACTTTGACGTATTTTCAGCTTTCTCTTACACAATGTTGACCTACGAATCCCGTCTGCAGACGGTCAAAAATGCAAACTGGGTTTTTCTATGTCGGCAAGCCGGTCTGTAGACGGCCTGTGTTCAAAAGCAATTTTCTCCATTTCGAATGGTGACATAATGATGAAACTTATATCAAAATACTGTGCTTTTAACTACGAAACCCACTGAATCTTTTTGTATCAAAAAATTTTTCAAAAGAAAAAATTTCTTTAATTACGAAATTACTTAATAGTAAGAAATAATTAATTTTAACCGAGTCTTTCACAATCTGTGATTCAACTGCCGATTAAATAAAACGGATTGACATAACGGATTAAAATTTACATCGTCGTAAAGGTACGCTTTTATTCTAAAGATCGTGCTTTTCGAATATCGAAAAAAATTATAGGTGCACTAAATACGTGTTTAGTTAACGACCGTTTGGAGGCGGTTCAGCCTACTAGAGGGTTAATCAAGCTCAAATGTCATACTCATTTATTATTTATATTTATGCGCTGTCCTAAAAAATTGAAACAAATCAAACACATGAAGCATGAACCCCTTCCGTTTTGGTATGGAACGTCCCATATACGTAAAAAGCTTTTAGCAGCCAGTATGTCAAGGGCCAAAAAAATTTACTTTTTTCCGGAAGGTGCACCAAGGACTAAAAATCGATTTAAAAAAATGTATTTATTCTACTAAAAAATCGTATTTATGGTCCGATTTGCATGACATTTGGTACATAAGTAGCCTTTCTCCTAGGTTCCTTTACGAAAAAATCGTATTTTTTGGTCCGATTTGCTTGGACCAGGGGCAATTGAAAAGCAGAGCCCTCTCTCGACGAACGAAAATCACGCTCTACAAATCTCTCATCATGCCCGTCCTTTTTCATCTCCCGGAAACTTGGACGATGTCGAACAAAGATGAGATGGCTTTGGGGGCTTGCGAGAGAACTATTCTACGCAAGATCTATGGCCCTGTTTTCGTGGACGACGGGTATCGGAGAAGATGAAATGACGGGATTTGGCCAAGATTTTGTAGGGCTTCAGCGATTTCTTCGGTGCCAATAGACGAGTGCATATTTCTGAGTATAACTTTGAAACTTCTTTCTTGTTTTGGCTTGTATGTATAAAACTCAGTGTTTTTTTGTTCTAGTTGCTGAACAATTATTTTGTAGGCCTCGGGAGTTTTTGCTTGTATTTTAACTTGCTCATTGCTTATGAGCTTAAGTCGTACAGACTTAGAGCAGTTTCG
>NW_023474731.1:0-3406 GCF_013731165.1 Rhagoletis pomonella
ATACGGTTGAGCGCAGGTGCACTAAACTTGAGGAAGACTCTGCTTATGTTGTTAGCCTCTCCGCTGAACTTAACACAGTCAAAGCCGAATTAAATCAGCTAAAGCAAGAGAAGGCGGCTGGTGAATCAACTGATGCTATAATTTTTGGTTTGCCCTTTTCTAAAGAGGAGAGTTTAAGAGATATTTTCAGCTGTGCCTGCAAATCCGTCGACTTGCCATCTCCGCTGTTTCGCGATATTTTTCGCACAAGACATACAGCTGAGCATCCAAACAGTGCTGTTATTGTAAAGTTTAGTTCCCAATACGATCGCGCTCGCACTTTGTCTGCTTTCGCCAGATACCGACAAAAAACCAAAGCTGCGCTGTCTGTTAAGTTAGCAGGTTTTGGCTCTGACAGCAACTTTTTCATTTATGAGAGTCTTTCTGTTGTGAACAGAAAAATTTTGCAAGCTGGAATTAAGCTGAAAAAACTGAAAAAACTGCATAGTGTGTTTTCACGGCGAGGCGAGGTGTTTGTGCGTGTGTCTGCTGGCAGTGAGCCGGTTGCTGTACCCAGTAGCACGGACTTATTCAACATAATTAGTTATAACACATTAAATAATGTCTAACGTATATGGTTCCTCTGTCATTATTCATATCTGTATTATTTTTATTTTTCCCTCCTCTTTGTTTTCAATCTCTGTTAAGTTTGTCGATAACCACCACTTTTCTGCTATTGATTTATTACTTGAAGTTGTCTCACCCATATGTTATTCGTATGTCGGCGGATAACTCATTTTCTAGCGTTGACGATAATAAGTCGGTACTGCTAAATATTCTTTGTAAGCAAGGCAATGGGCTAAATGTTGTACACTTCAATGCTCGTAGCCTCAATAGTGAAAAATTGGATTATGTGAGACACTTATTTGAATACTCGACTGTCGATGTGATTTGTGTATCTGAGACCTGGTTCGATGCTTCACAGAACTAAATAACTTCCATTGGAATCATTGTTGGAATCTGGAAACTGCTGATGAGAAATTTGGCTTTTTGCAGAATAATATTTTATACTTTTTTAATAAATATGTGCCTCTTCGCCAGTTCACTTCCCGATCCTGCTCTTGTCCGTGGTTTAGTCAAGAAGTGAAGACGGCTATTAAAAAACGCAACATTTTGTACGGAATATGGAAAAGAAAGCCATCCGATGAAACCTGGAATGCTTATAGGAGTGCTCGCAATAAGGCGTCTATTTCGGTCCGCCAAGCAAAGATAAAATACTTTGGCACAAAGCTCAATTCCTGCTTGCCTCCCAAGCAGTTGTGGTCAAATTTGAAACAGTTGGGTGTGCGCTCGGGCTCTGAGGCTCCATGCCAACTTGATGCCCATTTGCTAAATGAGTTTTTTGTATCCAAAAACTGTCCATCGGATATTGGTGCATTGGTCCCAAGGAGCTTACCTGTTAAGTCTCACCTGGCTGAAAAATTTAAATTCATTTCTGTCTTTGAGGACGATGTAGCTAAGTGCGTTCTTCGGATAAAATCAAATGCCGTGGGTGCTGATGAGCTCCCTATTAAATTCATTAAAATTATTTTACCATATATATTGAGTAGTTTTACGCACACAATTAATCACTGCTTTACAACCTCTACTTTCCCTGCCGCATGGAAAGTAGCCACTGTTACACCTATAGCTAAAAAACCCGGTGCCTCTTCTCTGTGTCATTTTAGGCCGATAAGCATTTTACCGGGACTTTCCAAAGTATTCGAAAGGCTTATAGCTCAACAGGTTATGGATTTTATTGAGACGAATAAGCTGTTGAGTCGACTTCAATCTGGTTTCAGGCCCCATCATAGTTGTTCAACGGCAATTGTAAAAGTGTTAGATGATATTCGTCAACCTTTCGATCAAGGTCACCTTACCTTGCTCTGCGTACTTGATTTTTCCAAGGCCTTCGATTCAGTTAATCACACATTGTTGTGCAATAAGTTATCTAACTATTTTGGTTTTAGTGAAAGCGCAGTAAGGCTGCTTAAAGAGTACTTAAGTAATAGGTTCCAAAAAGTTAGGTCTGGTAATAAGCTCTCTGAGCTCGCCCCCATCTCTTCAGGCGTGCCACAAGGCTCTATTCTTGGCCCTTTACTATTTAGTATGTTTATCAACGATGTATTTACGAGATGCTCAAATGCCAATGTACATGCGTATGCAGATGACGTACAACTGTATCTCTCCAACAGAATAGGGTTGGTCGAAGACCTTAGTTATAGGCTTAATGAGGATTTGCACTCCATCTTTGAGTGGTCGAAGGAAAACCTACTTCATCTTAATGCGCAGAAGTCATATGTACTACCCATATTTAAGGAAAAAGTTGAGCATTCCGTGATTCCGCTTGTGCATATTGGTACTAGCCCACTTAAAGTAGTTGACAAAGTTACAAATCTTGGGTTTGTCATTAACTCTAAGCTAACTTGTGAGGATCATGTTAACAAAACTGTGAGCAAAATATATTATACTCTTCGATATCTTAGAATTACTTCGCAATATGTTCCTTTAGCCACTAAGAAAAAGTTGGTTCAGAGTTTAATAGTTCCACTTATTACGTATTCTGAGATAGTTTATAGCAAGCTAGATTCTCACTCTAAGCACAAGTTGGACGTAGCTTTTAATTATGCCACAAGATACGTATACGGTCTGAAGAAGTTTGACCATCTTTCCTTGTTGAGAAACTCGATACTTGGCTGCGACATACAAAATTTCTTAAATGCCAGGAACTGCATCTTTATTTTTAAACTAATTACTCTTGCGAAACCGGAATACCTATATGAAAAACTCATATTTACTAAATGCTCTCGCTCTTTAACTCTAATTGTGCCCAAGTTCAATTACTTATGCTCATCCCGACTGTTTTTCGTTAACGCTGTTAGACTTTGGAACTCCCTTCCTCAGTCGCTAAGGAGGTTATTGTCTAGAGGCAGCTTCAAGAAACTTATACTTCAGTATTTCTCTAATTAAAATTTCTTGAAAACATGGTTATCGACTCTCGCAATCTAGATTATGTTTATTCATGTTTATCTTTCTTTTTTTTTTCTTATAATTTAATGTTTTATAATTACTTAATGTTTTAATGTTTTTTAATGTTTTTTAATGTTTTTTTTTTTAATGTTTTTTAATGTTTTAATGTTTTATAATTACTTAATGCTTTAAATTATTAAATATTTTATCTGTGTATTTTTTATTGTTAAGGTATTTAATTGCTTATATTTACATCGTTGTGCAAGAAAAGATTATATCTTAATGTACTAATTATCATTAGATTAAATAAATTAAATAAATAAATAAATAAATAAATAAATAAATAAATAAATGATATCAAAATGCTAACTGGGTCTCCTAAACATCCTCCTTCTACCTACATTCAAACTCAAAATGG
>NW_023474732.1:0-3406 GCF_013731165.1 Rhagoletis pomonella
GACCTATTTCGGAATTATGGGTTTTTCGGGATTCTCTGGAATAATTTTGGGATATTCAGGACTTTCGGGAGTATTTCGTTATATCCGGGACATATTTCGGATATTTGGGACTTTCGGGACTATTTCGGGATTCTCGGAACTATTTTCGGATTTTTGGGGCTTTCGGGAGTATATCGATTTTTTGGGACTAATTTTGGATTTTCGGGACTATTTCCAGATTTTTGGGACCTATTTCGGATTTATGGGGTTTTCGGGATTCTCTGGAATAATTTCAGGATTTTTAGGACCTTCAGGGATATCCGGGACCTATATCGATATGTATTTTGAATGACTTCATAATGATTGTGGAACCAAGGAGCGTTTCCTAGCTTGCATGAGAGTTAGGAAGCGGGGGTGCGCAACTAATGGCTAGCGAACTGTTGAAAAACAAGTTGAATTATCCCACTGTACGCCTTGACATTTCCTTTTGTAACTCTTTTATTTTTGATATTTACCTATTCTTATATATTTGCTTTTGACTTCCGTTCTTACTTTAAGTATTGTAATAAACTTCAATAGTGAAACCACGCGTTTTATTTCTGCTCTCGGACTTTTATACCAACATTTGGTTATGGGCCCAGCCCACAAGTAAAATAGTGATAAAATGAGTGCGACCGTCCAAATAGACAAATTGGATAAGTTGAACAATGAAAACTACGACATCTGGAGCGTTCAGATGCGTAGTGTGTTGATCACTATGGAATTATGGGGTTACGTGAGTGGCAAGATTGTGAAAGATATTAAAAGCGAGGATGAGTCAAATAAGTTCGACTTAAAGGACGAAAAGGCACTCGCTTGCATTATTTTAAATGTGCAGCCATCACAATTAACTCATATTAAAGCCTGTAAGACGTCTAAGCAGGCATGGGACAAATTATATAAGATCCACGTGCCAAGTGGACCACTCCGAAAAGTGTCACTCTATAAAAAGCTCATAAATTTGAGAAAAAGTGACTGTGAGAGCATGTCGGTTTATCTAAATGGGTTTTCGGATATAACAGATAAACTCAACGAAGTGGGTATAGAGCTCGGAGATGAGCTAAAATCAATTCTCTTGCTTTCAAGCTTACCCTCTTCATTCGACAATTTTGTGGTAGCGATCGAAACTCGCGATGCTTTACCGAATTTCGAAGTTATCAAAGTAAAGCTCGTCGAAGAAAGCTCGCGCAGAGAACAAAGCGATGAACGCGATGCAGTTTATGGTTTGCAAACAAAATCAAGTGAACGTGAGCGCGAAAAGGACAAACATAAAGAAAAGACTAACAAATCATTCACGGGAAAATGTTTTAAATGCGGAAGAAAAGGTCACAGATCAGCTCAATGCAGGGCGAAAGTGCAGAACAAAACAAAAAAATGATGGTGCTGAGCTTTCCTATTCTGTTTTTTCGGTCTCAAACAACAATTCATCAATACATAGCAAATATACGTGGTGTCTTGATAGTGGTGCTACTTCACATATGTGTTGTGAAAGGAGCTTGTTTAATTCCTTTAAAGAACATGATGAGAAAATAACAATTGCGGGAAATAATTTTCTTCATTCACCCGGCAAAGGGACCGTGTTTTTAAAAACAGAACAGTGCACCTTAAAACTCCAAAATGTGCTGCTTGTGCCGTCGTTACCGATGAATTTCTTCTCGGTAAGCCAAGCCCTCAGCTACGGCAATACAGTGTGCTTCGACAAAAGTAGTGCTACGGTTATGCATGGACAGAAAGTCTTACTACAAGCAGCGTTAAACAGAAATTTATTCCTTTTTAATGGGCCGTGTAAAGAGTCATTAAATATACTTTCTGCAGAGAAATGGCATAACAGATATGGGCATCTTAACTATAACAGCTTAGAAAAACTTTTAAAGAAAAAACTAGTGCGCGGTATTAATGAAATAAATGTACCGAAAAATGTAAACTGTGACACATGCAACAAAAGTAAAATGTGTGCATTGCCATTTCCGTGCAAAGCGGAGCGCGTAACAAGTGACGTTTTGGAACTCATCCATACAGACGTTTGTGGCCCTATGAATGTCATGTCGATCGGAGGTGCAAAATATTTTGTTTCTTTTATTGACGATTTTTCGCGGAGAGTATTCGTTTATTTTATTAGGTCAAAAGACCAGGTTTTTGATAAATTTAAAATGTTTAAAAACACAGTTGAGTGTCAAACTCAGAAGAAAATAAAAGCCATACGCAGTGATAATGGACGCGAATACATAAATAAAGAGTTCGAACGTTTTCTATCTGAGTGCGGAATAAAAAGACAATTAACAGTTCCTTACACTCCGCAACAGAACGGCGTCGCGGAAAGAGCAAACCGGACGATCGTTGAAATGGCGAGAAGCTTAATAATTCATTCGGGTGTAGAAGAAGGATTGTGGGCTGAAGCTGTTAGCACTGCGTGTTATTTACGAAATCGGTCTCCATCAAGAGTGCTAAAGGACACTACTCCTTTCGAAATGTGGTGTGGTCGAAAGCCAGCAGTTAACCACTTACGCGTTTTCGGTTCGCGTGTTTTTGCTCTCGATAAACAACACCATTCAAAATTCCGCGCTAAATCTAAAGAATATATGTTCGTTGGTTATTCTTTGACCGCCAAAGCGTACCGCCTATATGATAAAGAAAAGAAACAAGTTATAGAGCGCCGAGATGTTAAGTTCATCGAGGATGATTGCGGTCCGACAAGGGAAAATTACTCAAAAAGTGAGGAATGTACTACAATTCTGCTAGATCTCAATGCGGACAAAAATACATGTTCTAATGATGCAGTTGTTATTCAAGATCAAGAAGGTGGCTTCGAAAGTTGTGAAGAAGAGAACGCCGAGCACGATGCTGAAATAATCCGAAACGATAATCAAAGTAAACCGTACAACTTGAGATCAGGTAAGCACTTGCTGAATTATATGTTCGAACACGAAGACATTGACACGCCAAAATCCGTGCGCGAAGCATTAAGCACTGATTATTCGGTTGAGTGGGAGAGGTCAATGCAAAGGGAGTACGACGCACTGATCGCCAATGGCACGTGGACTTTGACCGATCTCCCACCAGGCCAGAAAGCTATCAGTTCGAAATGGGTCTTTAAAATTAAGCGAAATTCTAAAGGCCACATAGAGCGATTTAAGTCAAGGCTTGTTGCGAAGGGGTGTGGCCAAGTACACAATGTAAATTACTGGGAAACATTTTCTCCCGTTGTCCGCTACGAAACGGTTAGACTACTTTTAGCCATTGCCGTAGAAAAGGAATTAATTGTGCACCATGTAGACATATCAAATGCGTATTTAAACAGCAGCCTTACGGAGGAGGTGTATATGACACAGCCCGAACATTTCCTAGACAAGGAGTACCCGAAAAAAGTTCTGAGACTTAATAAAGCTCT
>NW_023474733.1:0-3405 GCF_013731165.1 Rhagoletis pomonella
AGTGTGCAGAGAAGCGTGCGACTATTTGTAACCTTCATGAGGTTCCAGGTTCTTATGCCGGCAGACGAACATATTAAATGTATAATTAATTTCTGAGTATAATTAAAGTTAAGAATGAAAAATTTCAGAAAACCAACCGGAAAAGTATTCGTTTCACAACCCTTCGTGGCACTTTACTATTCACCTTTCTTTCAGTTTTCAGATCTCTTTCCGCAGTTTTTGCTGGCTATACACATATACATCCATGCATATCGTCGTATAAAGTACAAAACCGCGTATCGTTATTCTGCAAAATCGCGTAACTGGCATTTGCTGCCAAACATTGAATTTGCTTCCAGAAGCTGTTGGCTCAATCCTTATCCATTCGTCCTGAAATATACTATCCAGAAATGCGATTGCTTTATAAAAAAAAGAGAACCATTTTGAAATATGAGTGTTTTTACTATATAGATAATAATTTATGCAACCTCACATAGGCGACTTTGCATTTTGTTGATACGTGGTTTTGTACTTTAAACGACGATGTACAGATTATTAAAGACGATCTAAATTACACTGTGTGACAAAAAAAAAATGTATATAGTTTTTTCGAGGTTCACACTTGTTGTAGGTCTATTCAAGCAGTAAAATCTGCATACTCATAATTTTAAATACACCCTCAAAATCTGGGCTTAAGGTCAAAAACCGCGTTTTTCAAAGGGTGACGCACAGGTATACCTGCACGTAACTTTACTTCTGTTTACCCGGTAAAAAATACGTATTTATGTATGTGATTCAAGATAAGACATTTCGCTGCTTACAACAATGTTTAAATTTATAATTTATCTTAAGAAATGGCAAAGGAATCAGTGATCGGACTTACAAAAAATTTGTGTGGTAGATCTCAGGTTTTCGAACCAACTTTGTACAAAAATTAAAAAAAATCTGCAAGGTTTCTCCTAAATTGCAAACATTTTAATTAGAATCTAAAACAAAATTAATTTTAGTATAATAAAGTGCAAGATTTAAGTTGATAAAAATTCCGTTGGTTTTGGCGATTTTTTTCCTTGACAGTTGCGAACATATTTTGAAAGATTTCTGCAACCTTGCAGAGTGCTGCGAGCTTTTCTTTTTATCACATCACGATGTAGCGAACAAATGTACGCTCGTTCCAGAAATGCTACTTGTGATTTGCCGATTTTGACAATTCTCAAGTAAAAGTAAACAACGCTTTAGAAATTTGAGATGCACTGAAATTTGCTAATGCTTTCACAAAAATCGCCGGTTTTTATAATTTTCGCTATTAATTCTTTTTATAAATCATATATTTTGCAATTTAACTCAATAAAACCATGGTTGATGTCGAAAAATTGAATATTGAGAAAATTTACTATTTTACAGTTTATTTTATCCTCCCATTCTGCCTGTTGTTAGTGTTTAGTGTTGGACAATTTTTGCTCTTAAAATTAAGAAAATTATGTTGAGCAAAAATAAAACGACTCAAAAACGCGAGTATGTGGTAGATTTCAGACCTTGTGTGGTAGGTGTGTTCAAAAAGTGGCAGATCTACAACAATGTGGTAGAAGTCCGATCACTGAAAGGAATCTTACAGAGTATATCGATGGCTGAGTGGAAGATCGACCTATCTCGGCAACCAGTTCGAAAACGCCCTATCTCAGAAAATTTTTTAACAACGCGCTATCTCAGAAAACTTTTCAAGAACGCCCTACTTCAGAATTTCATTGAAAAACGCCCTATCTCAGCTGCCGTTTCAAAAACGCCCTATATCAGCTTATTTTCAATGTATTTTCGTTTGAGATAGGGCGTTTTTGAAATGAATTCTGAGATAGGGCGTTATTCAACCAAATTCTGAAATAGGGCGTTTTTCAATCAAACTTTGAAGTAGGGTGTTCTTGAAAAATTTTCAGAGACAGGGCGTTTTTGAACTGACTTTCGATATAGGTCGATCTTCCACTCAGCCATCGATATGAAAAATTGAAATTTTTAACTTTTTTTCATTTTAAATTACGACTTGTCCGACTATTTTGTTAACTAGTATACGTACATAGGGTGCCCATTCTCAAGACAAATTAACCATTTATAAATGGTTGTAAACAACGAAATGTTTTCTCTTAAATGGCATATGTAAGTATTTTTCATCGGGCAAACAGAAATAAAGTTACGAGCAAGTATATGCTTCAACCTATGAAAAACGCGTTATTTACCTTCAGCCCAGATTTTGAGGGTGTATTCAAAATTCTGAGTACCTGTGCGTATATATTATTTTTGTTTATTACACTTCAAATCTCACGAAATCATAAATGCAAAAGTATGGATGACACCGGATCAGCTGTTTAAGTATTTATGACCAAATGGTTAAATCGTGTGAATGAATGTGGACAGTATTTGTCACTTTACTGCTGTGCGCAAATGTGTGCCAAATCATTTGGATCTTTGGCAGCCAAATCGTCTGATCGCAAAACAAATCATTTGTACATCGCTATCCAAATGCGCAAATGTGGACAAATCTAAATTTGGCATTTTGTGTACAAATGTACAAATCGTGTGATCCCTGCTTAAACGTAAATTAAGCGAACAAATTTTAATGCTCAATTTGGTTGTTTTTTCAAAAAAAATTTTGTCTACCAAAAGGTTCATCAAACCAACACAGCTACCAAAGGAGAATGAACTTACCAATTTTGGTCCAATCGGCCCAAAACGGCAACGCTGCTTTACAGATACTTTTTCGTGGTTCAAAAGAAATAAAATAAAATAAAACTAGTAATTTTTAGCAAAAAAAAAAAACTGACTTCAACTCTCATATAAAAAAAAATATATATATATATATCTCATGATCCGCTGATCGGATCTTTACCAGATTAGTATGGGACCACCCCTGAGACACTACCTTTCCGATGCAAAAAGAATTATCGAAATCGGTTGACGTAGCCAAATGCGGTAACATACATAATAATATATGAAAAAAAAAATATTCCGACGAACTGATAACCCCCCCCTTTTTTGGAAGTCGGTTAATTAGGAAGCGCCTGACGGAATTCGGCACCTTCTGGAAGCAAACAAATAGCGGCAAACTCCTCTGCACGCTCAGTCACTGCCAACTACGCATTGCTTTCAAATGACATCATCTTTTTCGAACGTTTCGGACGTTTTCCGGTTACGAAAATTGATGATAACTGTTGCAGTTTTTCGTTTCCTTTTCGAATACGCAAAATTTAACAAAACTGCAGTCGGCAAAATTTACATTTCTTTGCTGGCTGGGTGGTTGCCTTTAACTCAGGTACGTACAAAAATAATAAATTGGTTAGCACAAACATGTGCACAACATTGCTTGCATTTTTTCTTTATGCTTCGTCTTCAAATTCTTTGTTTACTTTTCACAGAAAATAACATGGCGCCGAAATTACA
>NW_023474734.1:0-3405 GCF_013731165.1 Rhagoletis pomonella
ATTTAAATTCTAAAAGGGAGTTATTTAAACTAGGATAATCACAGGATACGTAATTGAAAGCTGTTATGTCAATAAGCGATAAAGGTAAAAACTCATAAAACTTTAGCTTAATATCTAAAGGGACATGATGAATACCTGCATCGGAAATTGGAGAAATACATTTTGATATACAATAATTAATATTATCATTCACAAAAATAAGATCTAACAGTATGTTTAACTGATTGAAAATACTGTTGATTTGCTTAAGGTTTATGCTAAGAAAATTATCTATAAGGTGAGATTCCAGAAGAGTAACGACGTTATTAGCGGTGAGAACTGAATTAGCAGAAGTATTACAGCATCTAATGTTGCACAAATTGAAGTCACCCAACACACAGAGATGATTATCATTTAAATTATCTACAGCTAAAGCAGTAATATGGTCCACATGCGCCTTATATAACTCCGAGTTGCTACTAGGCGGAGTATACGAGGCAATTAAATAAAGCCAACCATATGATTTAGAGCCCTTGATGCACACACAAAGTTGATCAAGCAACGAATCGTCATTTTTAAGCGTCACTGTAAAGGCACGAAATCTTCTTTTGACAGCAATTAGAACACCGCCTCCTCTTACGCAGCCCGTCTTAGCAGCATCGCGGTCTTTACGAAATACGTCGTACAGATTTAAATAGAAGAATTCACTGTCAAAAAAGTCCGATGTCAGCCACGTCTCAACGATGACAATGATATCATAAGCCTCTTCAGTGCTAAACTGATGGATAATATGGGATTTAGTTCTCAGGCCAGAGATGTTGTGATAATAGACATTCAGCCCATAATTGCTCTCTGTAAATTCACCCCAGTCGTTCAATGTCACATTGGTTGTGCTTGAACTGCCTGTTTTTGAAAAAAACGAAATGGGCTTATTTTAAAATTGTTGATGAAACACCTAACTTGAAATTGACCCGTTTATGCTTGTGATTGTCCACTGGGTTGTCTTTTTTTATCAGCGGAAAGCAGGACAAAGAGTTAAGAGCGAAATACAGCACACAAGCGGTTTGACAAACCAAGCGAAATTTCCCTTTGCTTCAAGGCATTTGTGCTGTGTATGGGGGTGTTTGAAGGTTTGACAAACCGCTTGAGGGAAATTTGAGCAAAAATCAAAATTTTTTGATTTTCTGGCCTCCATGTTGATGTTTGATCAAACCGCTTGCGTTGTGTATAGCAAAATCGCCTCATTCGCAACGAAATTTTCACCGAGTAAGGACGTAAGAGAGGAAAATGAAAGAAAACCATAATATTTAGCATTGCGAACTGGAAGAAAACTAAAATTCTTTGCTTGAACGAGTCATGTTTGCATGGTGTATGGCGAAATGGGAAAAGTAGGTTTGAAGAATGTTTGACAAGCCGCTTGTGTGGTGTATTTCGCTCTTTAATATCAATGCATGCATGATTTGCTACATAGTTTTTTATGTCATCAGCAGCAACCGAAGACTCAAACGAGGACAGATGTACCCATTTCATGCGAGCAGCAACCTTCAGTTCAGTGTTATCACTTGAGCCAACAACAACCATTGACTTCTTCCGCTTATTATTCTTCTTATTCTTCACCACTGTCCAACCAACATTGTTATTCAAGCCACCGTTTTCATTAAGAGAGGATGGTTGAGAAGCATTCGAAGCAGAAGAGAAAACGCCGTCAAAAGTGAGCTCAGAATTAACTGCCGCCTCGGCAGATGCAGAGCACTCCTCACCACCACCAGCGAAATGAATAACATCAGCGGGTGCGTTATCGGCAGCCAAAGCATTAGCACAGAGAAGATGCGATTCGTCTTTGTTTAAAGAGCGCACAGCGGGAGAGCGATTGTTAGATGGTTGAGAGTCTGCAGCAACAACACCAGTAACACCATTATCCGCCTTGGGAGTATTAGCATTCACTGCATTAGCACTAATAGCACTAATATCAGCAGCAATAGGAGTGCAAGGCGTAGAATTAACGTTCAAGGGCAACTTACTGAGGTCAGCCACCTTAGCTTTCGAACGTGTAATTATTAAATTGTTATTATCCACCACAATATTACTAGCTGCATTGTTGCTAGCAACATTGTTATTGGATGCACTATGTGGATGTAGATTTTTAGATATTTTTTTATTTGTATGTCCATCAAAAGCAGTATAAATCTCCTTTAAGGAGCACAACGCATTTTCAAGCTTAGCAATACACGATGGGAACGAAATACAACTGCAAGCGTCACATCTAAAAATCACATTCTTACTTGAATTGATAAGTCTTAGATAGCTTGGGCTTAATTTAGTACACTGTAGATGAAATCTAAGCGAGCAAAGTCCACAAGATACAAAGTCACTAGCGGCACACTGCGAGCCACAATTAGCACATAGAGATATCGCGCACTTGAAAATAAATCAAAGGCAGCGGAGCTGTGAAAAAAACACGTCTTCACTTGCGCGACGTTACTTACTTCAAATTTACACGTTATTTACACTCAATATATGTGCAGTTAGGGCCAGTTTTTCAGTGCACGGCCGTGGTTTAAACTCAGTTTAAACGCCCGATCTTGCTGGTTTAAACTAAGATCAGCAAATCGAATGTCAGCTAGCTGTCCAATTTAAACTCGGTTTACTTAATCTAAGTTTAAACTTGGCACTGAAAAACTGGTCCTTAGAGTGTGCACGACCAAACAAATAAATACTTTTAGTATATTACAGCTTTTTTATGAAAAATTCATTGTTGTTTAATTATTATGAGAGTACATGCAGGATAATTGCCAATAACAGCAGGACTGTAATGCCACATCCAAAAAGCCAAGCGTGAAAAGTAAGACCAAAAGAAAATACGATAAGGTTATTTTGTTTAGATTAAAATAAAAAGTAGAACACCTTTCAGCGTAGGCGGCCTTCGGCGGCACTTAGGGATTATAACCCTCACTACGTATAATTCTCTTTTCTGTGTTGCCAAAGAAGGGGGGCTGAACATCTTTTGCATAGAACACCTTCCTGCGTAGGCGGCCTTCGGCCGCACTTGGAGACAATAACCCTCGCAACGTAGACTTCTCCTTTCGGTGTTGCCAAAGAAGTGGGGCTGAGCACCTTTTGCAGAGAACACCTTTCTGCGTAGGCGGCCTTCGGCCGCAATTAGGGATTATAACTCTCACTACGAAGAATTTTCCTTTCTGTGTTGCCGGAAAAGAGGGGAATATGACCCCAAGCCCTCTACTATTTATTTAAATCTGAGCAAAAGAACCTTATCGTATTTTCCTTTTAATCGTATTTTGGTCTTACTTTCCCCTCTTGGTTTTTTTTTAGATGTGGCAACACAGTCCTGCTGTCATTTGCAAATATTCTGGATGTGCTCTCATAATAATTAAACAACAATAAATTTTTGATTAAAAAAAAAGCTGT
>NW_023474735.1:0-410 GCF_013731165.1 Rhagoletis pomonella
ATGCATCCTCCTGACTTTCATCTTCACAATCTAGCATCATGGCAAGATCGTTGTTTAAACACCGTTATGTTCCAATTTGGAGCACCAATTCTTTTGGTTGTTTCAGAATTTGGAGAACCTGTTACGTCATCAGCGTTTTTCGATTTTTGTTTTTGTAATTCATTTTTAATCCGGTCTTCTGTGACTGGTTTGAAAACTGTGCGCTTGTAGCGAGGTTCTAAATAGGTGGATATGGCAAATAAATTATTATTTTCTAGGAATGAAAATTTCGAATTAAATTCTGAAAGTCGTTGCTGCCAGCAGAATTAGTTTAAAATCTTGTTATTTTGTTAAAAAGGTACCGCGTTTTTAATAATAATTTGAATTATGGAATCACGGACGATAAAGGTCTCAGATTTGCTTAGTTCCCG
>NW_023474735.1:420-2115 GCF_013731165.1 Rhagoletis pomonella
ACTTATGATCCGAGGAAATGCATCATAATCAATCAAAAAGTTAATTTTGGATTTTTAGTTAGTTACGGCTTTTTGTATTTCAGTGATGATGTGAGTTGTTATGGTACGTATACATTGGGAGCAGCAGTGAATGCAGGCGGCATGACACAATAGGGTGAACTATGGCTAGTCATGTCGGCTGGGCAGGGTTCTTGCATTCACTACTATTCCCTACGCCATAGCAGAGAAACAGTCATGCCTTGTCAAACGTCATTTATCAGAAATGTGTAAACGAATTTCCATACAAATTTTGACAGTTCATTTATAACACCCAATTATAAGTTTACACGGTTTACAATGCATTTATAAGGTTTGATGAATACCCTTAATATGTAATTCTCTACACAGTTTATGGGGCAACTGCTGCATTATTTCCAAAAAAGTCGTTATTGGTAACATTACTGTCATTTTTATACATATATACGTACGTATAAAATTGAATGCAAAATATAACCATAAAATTTAGTTGAGCTACACTTAACAGCAAAAGTCTGCGTACACCATTTCTTTTTTAAATAATCACAATATATTGGGAGTTAAAATTTGTTTGTTATTATTTTATAAAGAAAATGATCATGCTTAATACAAAATCATATAAACCGCGTTTTAAAACTTTATACAAAACAAAGCTAAATTTAACGATTTTTCATCATAATGTTTCATCTTTTAATCAGAATAAAAAAAAAATAACCGAAAGTGGTAAACAATCTCACTTTGAAATGGGGGTGTTATTTATATGACCGATACTCTACATACGTAAATATATAACTGAGCACCCGAAATGTGTAGTTATGCAGTAAAGTTTTTTTTAGTTTCCAATGTTTTTCATTTTAAAATTTTTCGTTAAGTTTTTATATAAGTACTATGTCTCATATTCCATAAACTATTTAAACTCAAATTCCTAACTGTGCTGCAAACTTAATAGAACTCTAAAAACTGTCTTCAAATTTCAAACTTTTTAATCAGAGAAACGTTAGAAGCGTGAATTTATATGTTTATGTTATAATACTTATGGACCATCCATAAATAAAAAATTTACGAAAGATACTATTTAGCAGGAAAACCATTGCCGGGGAGTCTATGTATTAGCTTTCAATACATCTAATACAAATTAACGCCATTTTTCTCATTTTTCACACGACTTAGTTTAAATTTTTAATTATAAGTAACACGGAAATACCCGTATACGTAACAAGTATAAATTATTTTTAAGAATAATGGTTTTAGAAAATGAAGGAATAACTGACACTTTATGTTCCTAATTTTAAAGCGCAATTTGCCTCAGAAAGTAAATTAGTGCAAAACAAATAGCTATTTAAACATAAAATGAAGTATTTTTTATTTTTCATTTTTAATATTTTTTTTATTGAGCTTTGACCACGATTGTTTATTAGGAAAAGTTGAAAAGCAACAAAGTCTAAGCGGTAGAAGTTATAGCAGCTATTTCGGAGATCACCACATCTCCTCATCAGACTTCTTTATTCTAGACTTCAGCAGGGATCGAACCGCGTAATCGATGTTCAAAGTCAGAAGCGTTAACCACTGAGCTATGTACATCTCGTAAACTCTTGTTGCTAATTCATTTTCCTTATTCAACCAACTACTATCAAGTGCAGCTGATTTGCCGCTATTTAAACGCGACAGCGTGGTTGTTGT
>NW_023474735.1:2125-3405 GCF_013731165.1 Rhagoletis pomonella
AGCAAATAATAATTGGCTGAAGCTGACTTTGCAGAGGTACTCGCTGTTATTGGTTAGATTCTAGACGGTCCCAATATGTTAATACGGTAACACAAACTTTTGTTTTGTATGAAAACCACTATGAAAAAGCATCTGCGAAGTGCAGAAGGTAAGTGCATTTGAACGAAAAACCCGCCAATCACATATGTATCTATGTAAAGTAAACAAGCCTCCGCTACATCCCTTTTTTGATAGTTCCGAACTAGCTCTAAATTCGACAGATAAGATCTAGTTCGTTCTGCATCCCTTTTTCTATAATTCTGAATCAGTTCTAAATTCGTCACCTTAGATATAGATTTCTAATGAAAAAAGTGAAATAAAATAGTTTTTTTAAGAGTACCACATTTCGCTGATTTTGAACTGGTGGCGACAAAGATGTTGTACGGAACTAGAAATTTTATTCACTAGTCCGCGATTTCCCTGCAGGGCAATTTGTTGATATACAGGTCACGCAAATTAAATATTTTTTTTAAGCTACAACTTGTAATAAAAACTGCTTTCGATAGTTATCGCCCATGGTGATGTGCTTCGGAAGTCTTAATAGAAACTAGTTAGCCCGCATGGCGTTAAAACGCCCGAAATTGAAATTCAAAAACCTACAAACTATTCAAAATGTTGGTCAGAGTTATAAGCGATCCGTGCCGCGTTTCTAAGTGAAGAGAGGTCTCGCATAGTAACGGTTTTTAATATCATCGAATTTCAAAGCGCGCTGTACCGAAAAAAATTCTAATTTCAAAAATTATTTCTTATCGCACATCTACAGGCGTTTACTTGGACTCTCATATTTGAAATTCGAACATCGCAAAAATACCTTGTCGCATAATATATAGCAGGGATGTTGCGAATGTGGAATATTAGACATCCGCGGATGCGAATGCCTTTTCGCATTACATTCTGTTTGCTAACGGGTCGTAAATCAAACCTGCCCCACTAAATAACCACTCGCTCGAGGCGACATACTTGAAAAACTTGAAACTTGACAAAAGTGTAAATTCTTTTCGATTGACGCTGCACCAGTTGAGAGAACTTTCAGTTATATTTTTTTTTTATTGCGGTGCAACAATTCCTTTTTGGAAATTGCATCGGGGCTGCAAATGTCGGATGCATCCTCCTGACTTTCATCTTCACAATCTAGCATCATGGCAAGATCGTTGTTTAAACACCGTTATGTTCCAATTTGGAGCACCAATTCTTTTGGTTGTTTCAGAATTTGGAGAACCTGTTACGTCATCAGCGTTTTT
>NW_023474736.1:0-3405 GCF_013731165.1 Rhagoletis pomonella
AGACGTCACCTGCCCCACCACATGAAGTTCATATATTTCTATGTTATCTTCTTCTTCTTATTTGGCGCTGTAACCGCCTAAGCGATTTTGGCCGAGTCCAAAACAGCACGCCAGTCATTTCTCTTCTGTGCTAACTGACGCCAATTGAAAATGCCAAGTGAAGCCAAGTCCTTCTCCACCTGGTCTTTCCAACGCAGAGGAGGCCTTCCTCTTCCTCTGTTCCCAGCATCGCGGCCCGCGTTGAATATTTTCAGAGCAGGAGCGTTTCTGTCCATCCGAACGACATGGCCAAGCCAGCGGAGCCGCTGAACTTTAATTCGCTGCACTATGTCTATATCGTTGTAAAGCTCATACAGCTCATCGTTAAATCGTCTGCGATATTCGCCATCACCAACGCGTAAAGGTCCGTAAATCTTTCGCAGAATCTTTCTCTCGAAAACTCCAAGAGCCGCCTCATCAGATGCTTTCATTGTCCATGCTTCCGCGCCATACACCAGCACAGGCATGATGAGTGACTTATAGAGTGTGATCTTTGTACGACGAGAGAGGACTTTACTTCTCAATTGCCTACTCAGCCCAAAGTAGCACTTGTTGGAAAGAGTGATTCTCCGTTAGATTTCAAGGCTGACATTATTATTGGTGTTAATGCTGGTTCTCAAATAAACGAATTCGTCTACTTTTTCAAACTTGTAACTGTCAACAGTGACGTGGGTGCCAAGACGCGTATGCTCTGACTGTTTGTGTGCTGACAGGAGATACTTCGTTTTGTCCTCGTTCACCACCAGACCCATTCGCTTTGCTTCTCTATCCAATCCCGAGAAGGCAGAACAGACGTAGCCCTTGTTTTTACCGATAATATCGATGTCGTCGGCATACGCCAGCAATTGTACGCTCTTATAAAGTATTGTGCCTGAGCGGTTCAGTTCTGCGGCTCTTATTATCTTCTCCAACATAAGATTAAAGAAATCACACGAAAGGAAGTCCCCTTGTCTGAAACCTCGTTTGGTATCAAACGGCTCGGAGAGGTTCTTCCCTATTCTGACGGAGCTAGTGGTATTGCTCAACGTCATTTTACACAGCCGTATTAGTTTCGCGGGGATACCAAATTCAGACATCGCGGCATAAAGGCAACTTCTCTTCGTGCTGTCGAAAGCGGCTTTGAAATCGACAAATAGATGGTGTGTGTCGATCCTATTCTCGCGGGTCTTTTCCAAGATTTGGCGTATTGTGAATACCTGATCTATGGTGGATTTTCCAGGCCTAAAGCCACACTGATAAGGTCCAATCAGCTCGTTGACGGTGGGCTTCAGTCTTTCGCACAATACGCTCGATAAGACCTTGTAACCTATGCTTAGAAGGCTAATTCCGCGGTATTTGGCGCGTATGGCGGGGTCGCCTTTCTTGTGGATTGGGCAGAGCACACTTAAATTCCAGTCGTCGGGCATGCGTTCAGCTGACCATATTCTGCATACGAGCTGATGCATGCACCTCATCAGCTCCTCGCCGCCGTACTTGAATAGCTCGGCTGGCAGGCCGTCAGCTCCAGCAGCTTTGTTGGTTTTCAGCCGCGTAATCGCTATTCGTACCTCGTCATAGTCAGGCGGTGGGACAGCTACTCCATCATCATCGACTGGGGACTCGGGTTCGTCTTCCTCACTACTTTCAGCGCTGCTACCATTCAGTAGGTTATAAAAGTGTTCCCTCCACAATTTAAGTATATTCTGGACATCGGTCACTAGGTCGCCATTGTTGTTCTTACAGGAGTTCGCCCCGGTCTTGAAACCTTCCGTAAGTCGCCTAACCCTCTGGTAGAATTTTCGGGCGTTCTTCCTGTCGGCCAGCATCTCAAGCTCTTCGCACTCACGTATTTCGGCCTCTCTCTTCTTATTGCGGCAAATACGTCTCGCTTCCTTCTTCAGTTCCCTATAACGGTCCCACATGGCTCGCGTTGCGCCCGATCGCAGCGTGGCCCTGTAGGCGGCATCTTTTTTCTCTGCGGCTTCTTGACATTCCTCATCGTACCAGTTGTTCTTTCGGGCTCGCTGAAATCCAACTACTTCTTCGGCGGCGGTACTTAATGATCGGGAAATGTGGTTCCACTGCTCGCGTACGTCGGATTGTTGAAGAGTGCTCTCAGAGAGCAGGTGTGTGAGTCGAGTGGCGAATAAATTGGCCGTCTGTTGTGATTGCAGCTTTTCGACGTTAAGCTTTCCTTGCATTGTTGGGCGCACATTTTTTGCTGCACAGAGGCGGGTGCGTATCTTGGCTACAACAAGATAGTGGTCCGAGTCGATATTTGGCCCTCGGAGTGTACGTACGTCCAAAACGCTTGAAGCATTCCTTCCGTCTATCACAACATGATCGATTTGGTTTCTCGTTTTTCGATCTGGAGACAGCCATGTAGCTTGGTGGATGTTCTTATGCTGGAACCTAGTACTACATATTACCATATTTCGGGCCCCGGCGAAGTCGATCAGCCTCAGCCCGTTATCGGACGTTTCGTCGTGGAGGCTGAATTTTCCGACAGTGGCGCCAAAGATCCCTTCCTTGCCCACCTTGGCATTAAAATCGCCAAGCACGATTTTGACATCGTGTCGGGGGCAGCGCTCATATGTACGTTCCAAGCGCTCATAGAAGAGATCCTTGGACGCCTCATCCTTCTCTTCTGTCGGGGCATGGGCGCAGATGAGCGAGATGTTGAAGAATCTAGCTTTGATGCGGATTGTGGCTAGACGTTCGTCCACCGGGGTGAACGCCAGTACTCGGCGACGGAGTCTCTCTCCTACCACGAATCCAACACCGAATTTGCGCTCCTTTACGTGGCAACTGTAGTAGACGTCGCAAGGCTTCACGCTTACTTTACCTTGCCCCGTCCATCGCATTTCTTGGATGGCGGTGATGTCAGCCTTTGTCTTCCCGAGGACATCAACCAGCCGGGCAGAGGCACCTTCCCCATTAAGGGTCCGGATATTCCAGGTGCATACCCTTAAATCATAGTCCTTTATACGTTTGCCGTGGTCGTCATCAGAAAAAGGGGGTCTCATCCGAGGCTTGTTGGAATTTTTCATTGGGCGGGGTTTTAACGTGGCGGGACCCAAACCCAGCGCACGCGAAGTTTTACGCCTTCTCACTTTAGCTCGCTCCCAAACGGGTGTTTGGTTGCTACCCAGAGGATACGTGGATATAAATATCCGGACGTTGTGAGCTGCGATTTGAACCGTACGCACAAGAATCGCTTCTGGCCACTCCCAGGTGAATGGCAGTCAAAAGTTTTCCACTTCTGCGCAAGGAACCATCCTCCTATTTCTATGTTATACTATATATATAAATGCTCTTTGTTATTTAGAAAAAAAAAATGTTATATGTATGCGGTCAAGCATCCGCTACGATACAATATTATACATA
>NW_023474737.1:0-3405 GCF_013731165.1 Rhagoletis pomonella
GACAGGGTGTCTGCAGTAGCAAACAGCATAACAAACGCGTCAAGTTTTAAAACAGGGAAAAAACTCTTCACTCGCAAAAATGATTGGTTCGACTGCGAATGTTTTAATGCGCGTACTGAAGTGCTGAAACAACTTAGACTTTTTCGGAAACAACAGTGTAAGTGCGAAGAAAAAGTAATCGACGTGCCGCAGAAAATACGTCAATTTATGCAACCAGAAAAAGTTGAGCTGGCGATGTAGGGAAATTGATAAGTTGAACACAGTAACTGAAGCTAGAGCCTGGTGGCGTTTGGCGAACTCACTCAAGCAGTCTAGTCCAGGAGTGAATAGCAATCTAACCCTTACAGATTTCTACACGTACTTCAGAGCCCTCCTGCATCGCCCAGTGCAAGAGATTTCTATCCATTGGGCTATGCCTTTGATTATCGACCCTTTCTTAGACGCTCCAATTGAAATGCGAGAATTGTTGCTGGCTCTTAGGAATTGCAAAAACAACAAAGCCTTGATCGAATTAGTTACGAATTTTATAAATTTGGGCCTCAATGTCTCTTAGATGAAGTGCTGTTAATCTTAAATACAATATTTTTAAAGAAGCAAATCCCCTCTTCATTTCGCAAGGCAGTGATAATCACCCTTTTCAAGAAAGGTGACCCTGAAATTGTTGCGAACTATAGAGGACTTTCGTTTCTTGATACATTATATAAAATTTTCACGGGTATCTTGCTTAACCGTATATATGCATGGGTTTACTGCAACAACGTTTTAAACGAACTTCAGGCTGGTTTCCGAAAGGCTACTTTACAGTGGACAATAACTTTAGCCTTACTAGCATAGCTGAACTGAATTGGAAGGCCAAGCGGAAAACCTTCGCATTCTTTATTGATTTTTCTTGCGCGTTCGACACAATTCCACGCAACATGCTGTTTTAAAACTAGCATCATACGGATTGTCGAGTCATATGATTAAAATACTTTGCTTATTATATGTAGATACAACAAACCAAGTGTGGCTCAACAACGAGTTGTCCTTTCCTATCAACCAAGGTGTAAGACAAGGATGTTTGCTAAGCCCAGTACTTTTCTCGCTATATCTCAACGATTTAAATGAAAGTCTACCCGGTGCACATAGGGGTATTTGACCGATTTAGGCGGCCAAAATTATTTTTATGAAAATTTAAATCAAAATGCTTAGAAACGACGTATTACGATATTTAAAACTGTAAATGTTTAAAATCAAATAAATGGGGGGGGGAGGATGTCCAATTATTCCACAAAAAAACGATAAAAAAGGTGCTTAAAGTTCGACATCGATAGACTCCATGTTATCGAGGTCCCATTGTAGAAAAATTGAGACCTACGTGTTCGTATCGGAGAAGCTTTATATCTAAAATAGAACATTAAAAGGGTTGCCACCTGCTTAAAAATTAAATGCAATTAAGTTAAATGAATTACTACAATGTGGGTAACATTCGAAATGGGTTTGAAAAGGCTTTATTTCCAAGAAACGTGTAGGAGGGTTACCATCTGTTTAAAAATTAATTTATAAGGTTATAGTTTGAAACTATCTTAGACAGGGCTGCCACCTTTTAAATTTAAAATTAAATACAATGTATATAATAGGTTAAGTTAATTATAACAATATGAATATCATATATGGGCAAATATAAAAAACAGGTAACCTTTGCGTTATTTAGCTTTATCTTCACTGTTGTAAACTATATGAAGCTGGTTGCTTCTGGATATAATTCATTGGCGTATACTTGAAGCCTCAAAAAAAATAATTGGACCAATTTGCTGCATAACTTTTAAATTATAGGTGTTTAATAAAGGTCTGCAAATATACCAGCAGAAATACTCTTCACATGTGTACATGAGTAAATGGAACATAAATTTTAGAGTACTAAAAAAGATGGGAAGAAAAAAAGAGAACATCATAAATTTGAATAACTGAGCAATGTTACTCAACAGTGCTCTGCTACATAAAACACTGTTTCGCTTTTCCAAAACACTTGAGTATGTTGATTGAATTCAGCAGTATTTGAAAACTTCATAGGAAGTATACGAATACTTATGAAAATTTTTCTTTCAAAATGTTATCATTTAACATAATGTTAAGAAAATTCATAAATTTTATTTTCATTGTCGAATTTGATTCGTTGAAGAAAGGGGGCTTATTTTATTGTTTCGCGCAATTAGGGTTTAGCTAACATTTTGCATTGTGTATTATTTGAACTCTCGTTCGTGTGATCCGCAGAAAATTTATCTTAAAGAAGTGAGTAAAATATAAAAGAAAAATGATTTAATTATAAACAAATATTGATAAAAATTACACAGGTTTACAAAAAAAGTGTATGCATATTAAACCAAACCCTATGTTATTCGACAGGCTAAATGCGAATCCGAGGTCCGTTAGCCTCTATCACGTGAGGTTCGTGGTCAGTTGAACGTCAAGCAGGGATAAATGCATTGAATAAACCTGAAAATTCATATATGTGGGGTTTTAGAACTCAGAGGTCCGTTAACCTCCATAGTGTCAGGTTTTCCAATAACGTAATTTTCCCTTCGAAAGTTTGGGTTTGTCTTCATATATCACTCAACCGAATTCCAAAGCTCTACCGCAAATACGCACTCGCCTTTGATATGTCGAATTTTTTATTGGTCTATGACCATCCTTGGAAGGTTTCCAGTAGATATGTACATCGCAATTTGGTTATGATCGGTGAAGCAGTTTGGTAAAAAATAACGTTTCTTCTTTAACAGGTCATCCGCAGATAACCCATATGGAATGCTTATTCATCCCATAATTTAAAACGCTCCTTCGAGGTGTTGCTGTGGGAGTCCCTTTTGTCTCTCGCTCGGTATTGGGCTAGCTTGGTATTAGCCTTGATAATTCCCTACATTGTTTTTCCATGTCTGTTAACATTATGTAGTATTTGTTAAACGAAAACTTCCAAAAATACTCAAAAAATACTTGTGAAGGAACATATTTTTTGTGGAAGTTTAACACCATAGTACTGCTTGTTTATGTTTTTATTTTTTTCGGAACATATTTTGTTTGAGTACTTTTTTCATGTATACAGTGCTCAAAATTTTCACTTCTCTTCCTTCCATGCCCTCTTTGTTAAAGTATGAGTAGTTTACATATTTGAAAAAAACTTCACAGTGAAGCAAACTGAATTCCGATGCAGACCTTTAGTGTTTAAATTAAAAAAATTATGAAAACAAGTGAATTTTTGATGTAATTTTTAAAAGGGGAACAATTAATTATGTCAAATTAGCTACGATAAACATCGAAAGAGCTTTTAAGATTATGATTATTTTTTATATAAGTATCGGCTATTCTATGGGCTTCAGTCCACTTTTTTTTAATTTGCTTTTAAATTTCGCAAAACTATTTTTTATCACA
>NW_023474738.1:0-3404 GCF_013731165.1 Rhagoletis pomonella
CGATCCGCCCTGTGTGACCCCGGCAAGGCCCTGAGCTTAGCCCTTACTTATTTTTTTTTTTTTTTTTTTTCGTAGGAGAGGGAAATGCTTTATGCACTGGCCGGGGGCGCTAGTCTCTATACTACCTTCCCCGAGTGTGGGACTCCCACCGAAGCGTGTTGGGCTACCCACTAAAACCCAAACTCCCACCGCCCGCGCAAGAATCCCGCATCTGGCACCGCAATTCTGCATGTCTTCAGATGCA
This sequence comes from Rhagoletis pomonella, assembly GCF_013731165.1. Taxonomy (NCBI): domain Eukaryota; kingdom Metazoa; phylum Arthropoda; class Insecta; order Diptera; family Tephritidae; genus Rhagoletis; species Rhagoletis pomonella. The sequence continues at coordinate 245 of NW_023474738.1, forward strand.
GGAGCGCGCTGTTAGAGCCTTGGGGCTGCTCTTTTGTAGGGGCGTTTCATTCGGGTGTCCTCAGTAGACAACCGTCCTCTCGTTTGCAGCGGAGTACGAATTTCACGTATCTCGCAACTGCTTCCCACTTTTCTGCGCTGGAAATCATTATCCCAACTATGTTGTCCGGAGTAATGTCTCCGTGTCTTTCTTCCAACATTCTGCGCGAAATCAAGAAGTGTTCGCAGGTGAAGAATGTGTGGTACACGTTATCTTTGACGTTTCCACAGTAGTGACAGAACGGTGAGTCCACCCTTCCCATTCTATGAAGATATTCTCGGAAGTAACCATGACCGGTGAGGAATTGCGTCAGGTAGAAATCGACTTCCCCATGTGGTCTGTTCAGCCATGTTTGAAGGTCGGCTATCAGGGAGTGTGTCCATCGACCTTTTGTGCTCGCGTTCCAGTTTTGTTGCCACTGCTGGATCAGTTGCTCGCGCGCCCTTGCCGCGGCAGCTGCTCGACCTATCTCGGCACTGAGATTGTAAATCTCTTTTCGCTCGTAAGCAAGTAGCTCAATTGGCATGACGCCAGAAATAACTAGAACCGCGTCCGCGGACACTGTACGGTATGCAGAAGCAATGCGTAGTGCCCCTCTGCGCTGTACCGAAGACATTTGAACCCGGTATTTTTTGACTTTCAATGCGTCAGCCCATATTTCTGCCCCGTACAGGAGCACCGATTGGACCGCTGTCATCAGAAGCTTCCTGCGGCATGGCTTCGGGCCGCCCACGTTCGCCATCAGCCGGCTTAGAGCCGCCTTGCTCTGCGCAGCTTTTTCACATACTCCATGGATGTGTTCCCAGAATGTGAGTTTGGTGTCAAGCTTCACCCCTAGGTATTTTGTAGACCTAGAAGTCGTCACGAGTTGAGGTCCGACCATTATATTTATAAATGTTGGGATCCGTTTCCTGGTGAGGAGCACGATCTCCGTTTTGGCTGTAGCCAATTGCAGACCGTGATCGCTCATCCATCCACTGACGTTGCGCATGACCTGGTTTAGCTTGAGCTGTGCTAGCTGGACATTTCTTGCTGTTATGACGGCTGCCACGTCGTCCGCGAAGGCGACAAGGAAGGCGCTCTCCGGCATTTCCGTGCGCAACAGACTGTCATACGTGGCGTTCCAGAGGTCCGGGCCAAGTACAGACCCCTGTGCCGCTCCGCCGGTTATACGCCGCTTTCTCTGACCTTGTGTTGTGTCGTACAAAAGCGAACGGTCTCTGAGGTAGTCGCGGATCATATCTAGCAAGTATGTTGGAACCTTGAATGACCGTTCCAAGGCCTCCAGCATGTTGTCCCATCTTGCCGAGTTGAAGGCGTTCTTGACGTCCAGTGTGACTAGCAGCACTATTGGCCGCGCCTGGTGGCAGGCTTCTTCGGCCTTACGTACCGCCTCGACTAGACAGAGTGGCCGGAAGGACGAAGGAGAGTTTGGGTCCCCTTTGCCCTTGGGTATAAGCACCAGTCTCGCCTTCTTCCATTGGCTTGGGAAGACCGGGGCCCTAAGGCAGCTGTTGTACATGTTAAGCAGAAGATCAGGGCTCGTTTCCGCTGCTAACCTGATTGCCTCCGCTGGTATGCCATCTGGGCCTGGAGCCTTGCCGGCTTTCATGCTTCATAGGGCTAGCTTCAGCTCCTCTGTCGAAAAGAGTGGTGCCTCGGCTTGCTCCTCGACGAACACTGTGCCGGCTCTTAGTGGGTGTGTGGGAAATAGCGCATCCACTATATTCTTAACCCGGGCCTCATCCATCGCCTGTGATGATGTATGGAACTTTTTCATCACTATTTTGTATCCCTGGCCCCAGGGATCGCGACCCACTTCGTCACATAGCGCTTTCCAGCAGTTCCGTTTACTCTTCTGTATCTCGGCCCCCAGTGCTTTCTTAGCGCTTTTGTAGACTGCTGCTCTGGTCAGCGCCTCGGGTCTACCACGAGCGCGCGTTGCGAGTCTCCGCATTCTATGGCAGGCCCTTCGCAGCTCAGCAATTCGGTCATTCCACCAGCATACCTGCTTTTTACCTGACCATGCTCTCCTCTTTGGCATTGAGGCTTTGCATGCCCGGTGAATGCAGCGCATAGTTTCTTCGACCAGCTTAGTACAAGACTCCCTGTTGTGGATCTCTCCCGTTGTGGGTGAAATACCTTGGGAATCTGCTAGGAGTGACGTATCGAACTTGCGAACATCGACCCTAGACGGGTTCCATCCTGGTTTCCTGCGAGGGATACTACGTGTTTGCCCTCGCGTTAAGTCAGTGACTTGGAAGGTGATGTAGTTGTGGTCGCTACCACTCAGGTCTTCCATCACTCTCCATCCGTCAGCCCTTCGAAGAAGGCTTTCTGAGACCAGGGTTATGTCAGGGATAGACTATCCAAAACCCGGCCTTCGATATGTAGGGGCCGTTCCGGTGTTGAGGATGGTCAGGCCAATGCGGGCTGCCATTTCAAGGACAAGTCTTCCCCTGGTGTTTGTTTGGGGCATACCCCATTCCACGCCTCTTGCGTTGAAGTCTCCAGCAACAATTATGTGGCCGGTTATATCGCGCAATTCGTCTTCAAGGTCTTCGAGATTTCCCCTGAAGACAGGGACTGTGTCGTTTGGAGACAGGTAGCAGCTCATCAGAGTGATTTGCGCCATTTTAACCCAGACGTAGCAGCGTCCGACCCCGCTGCTCTCTGCGCGATGGTTGGGGTTAGCAATTCATATCGCGGCCGAGCCTGATTGGTCAACATGCCAGGTTTCCTTTGTTCTATAGGGTTCACTGATGATGACAGCGTCTGCTCTTTGTTCAAGAACCAATTGGTCCAGCAGGTCATCAGCTACCTTACTCCTGTTCATATTGCCTTGTATAAATTTAATCATATTCTCCCAAGCTTTGTCTTAGCCTCAGCAAGGGCATTCCTGAAGGCCTTGCACGCTCCCGACCCGGGAAGGTGATTGGCATTTTTCTGTCCATCTCCTGCCGAGCACAGGTAGCAGCTTGGGCTTTCTTTACATGAAGAGGCTATGTGGCCCTGCTGACCACATTTCCAGCATGAACTGCTTCTGTCTGGGCCTTTGCATGCCGCCTTTTTGTGGCCATACCCCAGACAGCGGAAACACCTTTGGACATCCGCGCGCTCT
>NW_023474739.1:0-3404 GCF_013731165.1 Rhagoletis pomonella
TTTTTTACATCCTGGTAGAGAGCACCAGGTCTGTTGTGTCTGGGTTAACACCCAGGCCATTCTCTTTGGTTCATATTTATATTAACCTTAGTCTGACCTGCATGATATCACACTGAGTTTGTGGAAATTTTCCACTCACAACCAACGCAAGGTCGTCAGCATACGTAGTGACCATGGGGCCTCTCCCCCCATCCACGGTCTGCAATAATTCATTAATTGTCATGACTGATAAAAGGGGAGTCAGGACCCCACCCTGCGGAGTTCCCTTGCAAATGTAACTGTCCAGCGAAACCCCCGTCAGTTCCGCTCGCACGATCCTGCCTACTAGCAGCTGCCGTATAAGCGACCCCACCTGTGAGTTGATCCTCACACCCGTTAGAGATTGTGATTGCTTCAGGGGTGATTTTTCTGAAAGCACCCTCAATGTCCAGTAATGCTATGACGGTGTATTCCTTTATGGCTAAAAGTCTGATTACGGCATCTTAACTTAAGTTAACGGAACGCAGAACTTAGAGAATCAAAATGAAACAGATTTCGACGTGGCATTACGTTACGTTGTGTTTTGGCTGTTCAATTATAAGCAACATCCATTTAACAGAGTTTTTAAGTGAGAGCCGTAAGTTACGTTAAGTTGCCATAATCAGATCATAAGGATTTCTCAATATGTGTCAGCGCTGTTTCGGTGGACTTCCCCTTAATACAGGCATGCTGCGATGCCATAAGTTTATCTTCAGCCGAATCCCTGATGAAGGTTTCAATCAGTCGCTCCATTATCTTGAGTTGGAAAGATGGTAAACTAAGAGGTCTAAAATCTTTGGCGCTAGTATGGGATGTTCTTCCCGCCTTGGGAATGAAGATAACCCTTTGCCTTTTCCAGGCCACCGGAAAGAGATGACTTAGCAGACATTAAGGAAATTTAATTTCAACAAAAATATCCCTTGCACTAGGCGAGCAATTGCAAGGCAAGGCAAGTCGAATCATAAAATAGATTGAACCGAAATAACTGATGAGATTACCAAAAGCACTCTTAGCTTGATTTGATGCCATCAAATACACGATCAAATACAATTGGATTAAACAAGATAGCCTCCTGAAAAGCCATGGCACATCGTGTTAATACTTTCCCGAAAGATTGTTGAACCAACGCCGCGACGCTTAACTTATAAGAAAATGGTAATTACCAGGGAACGGATTTTTAGGATCTAAAAACCTATAAAAAAGGCAAAATACAATAACGAAATAGGCTGGAAAAGGCAAAATAAAATAGCGAAAAAGGCACTAGGTATTGCACAAAATGCGGTGCCACGCCCATTTTCCAAAATTTTACCATAAACGTATTCTTTGAAAAAATTAGCTTTAATATTTACTGATTTATCGAAGATTTGGTATTTCTCTAAATTATCCCGTGGACTGTGTGCGTGGTTATTGTGCAATTTTAAAAATTTTCGGCCATTTGGTATACTGTGCCAAGGCCAACAACTGTGCCAAGTTTGGATGAAATCGGTGCAGCGGTTGCCAAAATATACACATGTAACATAAGTGGGCGGGTCTACGCCCATTTTCCAGAAATTTATAATATTCTTATTTTTCGTCTAAAAATTGTTGAAAGTATCAATTTTGAGTGAATAATCTTCAGTAGTTACTAAAATATCGCAGTTTTCGTATTTCCAAAAATTACCGTTATATGGGATGTGGGCGTGGTTATTGTCCGATTTTTTAAATTTTCGGCCATTTATTATGTTGTATCAAGACCAACAACTGTGCCAAGTTTGGAAGAAATTGGTGCAGCGGTTACCAAGATATACACATGTAACCATAAATGGGCGTGGCTACGCCCATTTTACAAAAATTTATAATATTCGTATTTTTCGTCTGAAAGTTATTGTAAATATCAATTTTGAGTGAATTATCTTCAGTAGTTACTAAAATATCGCAGTTTTCGTATATCTGGAAATTACCGTTATATGGGAAGTGGTCGTGGTTACAGTCCGATTTCGCCTATTTTCAATACCAACCTACCTTGGATTAACGGAAACCTATATACAAAATTTCGTTGAGTTATCTCAATTTTTGCTCGAGTTATCGTGTACACGGACAGACGGACAGACGGACGGACCGACAGACATGGCTTAATCGATTTCTCTATTCATTCCGAGCATTTATGTATATATTTGTCTATATCTATCTCGATTCGTTTTGGCTGTTACAAACAACCGTTATGTGAACAAAATTAATATACCCTTGTGAACAAGTGCGCTCGGGTCAAAAAATACATTTATTTTAGAAATGTTTATATTACAAGTAAAAAGAGAAAAACTATGAACTAGTTTCATATATGAAAAATTTGTACTTTGATTCTTTGACTATTTTATCTTTTCGAGTTTCTTTAATCTGTATAGTTGTAGTAACATTGAACCACAATATGCATTTTGAAGTTTTCTGGCAGCATTTTCATTCGATTTTGGCAAGAGGTCCCTGCGCTTCATGGGCATGCGTATATTTTTTGATCTAAAAAAAAAAAATTGTAAATGCTATAATCACTTTTTTAAAGGTAGAAAAGGCAAAAAAGGCAAATATCTTAAAAAAGGCAAATATCTTAAAAAAGGCAACATCAAATGTGTATACATATATGGAATCAGGAAAAGCTAAATTGTGGACATACTTAATCGAATATACTCTATCTCTTTAGCAGAAAAAAGGCAACTTCCACAAAATCCGTTCCCTGGTAATAACTAACGCTGATATACACAAGAAAAGGGGAAAGCAAGTAGGAAACAAGCTTCTTAAAAGTCTGCGTATTGCATTGTCAAAAATACGTTTTAGATATTTGATGGCCTCCCAGCTGGAGATGTTGGAAGGTACTTCAAAAGTAAAACTGAGAGTATCGCCAAAAATTGCCAAAAATATTGTTATCATAAACGACGCCTACTTCGATTGATAAGAACCGCGCTCCTTTTGCTAGTATCAGAGACCAATATGTATCATATTTGACTACATGACAGCCGAAAAATTACACATCTGACATTCATACTGGCTTTAATTTCCAGCAGCAATATTCCAACTATCTGCTTTAATAAATGCAGTGCTGTTTCTTATATTGCCTTGAAACAAAACCCCAATGACCTCGATCGGATTAGATACAATACACCCTTGCATTGTGAACAATTGCATTGATAAACATTTTATGTTGGCCATGGCATGTTTTGAAAATTTCCCCTTCGAGGTGCAGAGGTAGTCTAACCTTTCAGTCTGAATGCAGTACTTAAACTGAATATCATCGAAACGATAGGTTTACAATCGAAATGTACATACTTAAACATACAATGCTTTGTATTTATATAAATCTCCATATTCTTAAAAAGTCTTTCAAATAATAAAAAAACATCAACTTAAATACAAAAAAA
>NW_023474740.1:0-3404 GCF_013731165.1 Rhagoletis pomonella
TGTTACGTGGGTGTCAGTTGGCAAAGGTGAGGCGGTACGCAGGCATGGTGGCAAAGCCCAGGCTAGCTCGCCGGATGGGGGGGGTTATTTTCGCCCACCTTACCTACCCTACGTAAACAAAATTGTCATGCCTGAGCATCAGTACCAGCAATACTAACAGAAATTAGAAGAAGGAGAAGTAAAGCTGAAGAAGAGGCCCGTCCTGTCAGGTGGAGTCGTCCCACCCACTTTGCGCATTTCGCTTACGCAGCCATGGGCGTTGCTCCGACTCCTAATGTTGCTGCAACGCCCCCCTTAGCCTGACATAGTACGTCTGTCTATTCGTCGATCAGTTCTGTCTCAGTCCATTCCCTAGTCAACGCCCTCACGTCCCCTCTTAAGCCCTAGTGTAACACCCACACCAAAATGAAAACCTCACCACTTCATTTTGACCGAATACCTTTCAATCACAACAGAAATAATCACGCGTATATTTGTTCATTTGCTTACAATTTATTTTACAGCTTCAACCGCATTCCCTATTTAACAATAGTAAATTCATAAATTCAAGTTAACTCAGATTTCAAATTTTATGGAAAACAATAAAAAAACTCTAAAAGCTAAAACCAAAAAAAAACTAAACAAATTTCAAATTGTTATAGTATATAAACGCAAAATATTAATTAAAGGAGACTTATTATAATAAATAAAAATTAAAATAAACCAACAAATCTAAATTCAATGAAAACTTCAACCAATTCTTAACTTATAATGTCAAAAGGCAAAAGAACTCTTATTACCAAAAGATAAAAATATTTATGTGCAACCATGAAAAAAAAGGAATTAATAATTCAAAAAAAAAAAATATATATATATATAAAAATTCAAATTCAACAAAAAAACTTCCTTCGACTCAAACTTCCAAACTCCTTAGCAATTTTACTTCCCAATTGCGAATCAACCGTGAACACCCTTTTTTCTTTATATACAGATAGGTAGCAATTGTATATGCACATACGATTAATGAGAAAAAAAAATGCAAACAAACGCACGTACTCAGTACTAAGATTAGCGAAATCAAAACAAAACCCGAAAGAGGTTTGTCCCTCGCATATGTATGTACATATGTGTATATACGTATATATATAGGCATAAAATTGGTTTTCCACTCACCTTATTAGTCCCTCGATGATGGTACCAACATGCGGAGAGGACCCTGGAAATGGCTGGAAAGCAACCTATTGGCATACATATGTACATAGGCTCACAGCTGGTGTCTACAAGCCTGAGCTGTCAAATATCTTTGTCATTCGCTCGTGTTTGCGGGCGCCGAGCGAATCATTACCTCTTTGAAAATATATTAAAAATAAAAGAATACCGGAATAAATCGCGGATAAAAACTAGACAAAATAAAAATTAACGTGCAATCTTATCCTTAAGCGATCTTTGAAAGCCGAAAAACAAAATATGAATTAGTGTAGAAAAACTACACAAACTAAAATTCGCAAAAAAAAAAACCGGGATTACAATAAGCTAGCCTGCTAGTGGCCGTGCGGCTTAAGTATAATTGTGGAGCAGGTACCCTAAACCAACAAAAAAGGAAATTAAATTTAAGTGAAAGTAATTAAAAACCGATAAGTATTAAATAAAAAAAAGCAACTGAAAATGTACGAAAATAATCCGGCAAAAAAAAAAAAAAAAATTTTGGGCAATAGATTAAACACGTGGAGTGTTTACATAATTACGTGCGAATTTGTGAAAGAATTAAAGAGCAAAAGGAAATGACATAGAGCGAAAAAACCAAGTTAAGCAAAAGGAAATAAGAAAACTATATGTAAGCTAGCTGCGCTGCTGCGCTGGCAGGTCGCTCTCCCTCAACGTCGCTTGGGCGATCGCGCTGCAGCTGATGGCACTATCATATGCGCGTATGTATGTATGCGACTCCGCTCCCTCAGATTCAGCCCGCTGGAACTCTGCAAACTCCCACGCTGGTAAGTATCGGTCCACTCCTCTCTATTTTCAGCTTACTTTACTTCTTATGTACGGGCGAATAAATAAGTATATTGACTTGTGCAGCGGGCGTTGACCCGCTCTTTCACTATGTATTCAGCACAGCTGGTCGTAGTGCTGTGGTTGTTGTTTCCCCAGCGCCTGTTTCTCACCGATAGCATGTAGTGAAGTTGTATGTGTATGAGTGAGTGTGTTGGTATTTCCTTCTCCTTACTACCTCGCGACGAATGTTGCAAGTGCGCCCTTTGCAGTGTTACTTCGTGCAACTTTTTTTTTTCCAATGGTAAATGCTCAAGGGGTCATACTGTCCTTCTATGGCCGTGATAAGTGTTGGTGCCTGCCTGTGTGTCCTATGTCGGTATAATTGGTTTTGTTGCGTCGCCTATAAACTCCGTAGGCTTACTGTTGGGAAGGTCCTCTATGAGTAAGGTGCTGGGGACCTAAAAAAAAAAAACATCAAACATCATTAGAAACGATTCGGAACCAAGTTTTCCTCCAATGCCCATTTGGGTATCTACATACATATGAACAGGTGCTGGTATGCATATGCGCGTACACACATATATACCTATGCCTGTATGTATGCATGTTTGTACGCACGTATGTAGCTAAGCAGATGCACTGGCGCACCTTTAACGTTACTCGCACCAAACTTTCGCAGCGGTTTTAATAAACTCAATAATGATTAATTTTCTGACCTTCCGAATACACCAAAATAATAAGGCAAACGTCTTCCTTGCCGGTTTCTTACTCAACGCGAGTTCGAATCAATTTTGTTATTTTTTTTTTTTCATAAAAATTATCCGCGTTTTATTTTACCTTCAATCAGAGGTGCGTAATTATATGTATGCGTAAATTATATGTATATAAAACATTGGAGGAACCTATTATTTCTCTTCTATATAATTCCTAGTTATTAAATAGACTTACCTTTGTCTCCAATATTTGCGAACGCTAACGGATATACCTGGGGTCCCGTATAGATGGCGGTATATAGCACAATTCCGTTTTTTTTGCACTTGACCCACAAAAATGTTTTAAACATATATATATACACTAGTATATTCACATTCACACTACGCTTGTAAATTTTCTCGCGACACTCCACTAAGGCACCGTGACTTTACGAATAAAATCTTCGGTCTTCCTCCGCTCTAATTTATTGTATCTTAGCTAACCGAAGATGTCACTCATGCTGCACCCACTCACAAGTCCACGATGATCATCCGCTCAAATTCGGACTATGCAACCACACACACAGACACACACCCGCCACTGCTTTACCGAACCGCAGGGTTAGCCAAGTTTCACACCTTAGTTTGGTTGTTGTAGCTTGAAGGTTTATGGCCACTTTCACTTCCCTTACTAATACATGCACACTAACGCACTCACTTCTGGTAAAAGCTGCTGTTACA
>NW_023474741.1:0-3404 GCF_013731165.1 Rhagoletis pomonella
GCACGGGCATGATGAGTGACTTATAGAGCGCGGTTTTCGTACGTCGAAAGAGGACTTTACTCCTGAATTGCCTACTCAGTCCAAAGTAGCACTTGTTGGCAAGAGTGATTCTACGTTGGATTTCAATGCTGACATTATTATCGGTGTTAATGCTGGTTCCCAAGTAAACGAAATTCTCTACTTTCTCGAAATTGTAACTGTCAACAGTGGCGTGGGTGCCAAGGCGCGAATGTGCTGACTGTTTGTTTGATGACAGGAGATACTTCGTCTTGTCCTCGTTTACCATCAGACCCATGCGCTTTGCTTCCCTATCCAACTTGGAAAAGGCAGAACAGACTTCGCGGTTTTTGTTACCGATGATGTCGATGTCATCGGCATAAGCCAGCAATTGCACGCTCTTGTAGTAAATTGTTCCTGAGCGGTTCAGTTCTGCAGCTCTTATTATCTTCTCCAACATCAGATTAAAGAAGTCACATGACAGGGAGTCGCCCTGTCTGAAACCCCGTTTTGTGGCGAACGGCTCGGAGATGTCTTTTCCAATTCTGACTGAGCTGGTGGTATTGCTCAACGTCATTTTACACAGCCGTATGAGTTTTGAGGGGATGCCAAATTCAGACATAGCGGCGTATAGGCAACTCCTTTTAGTGCTGTCAAAAGCGGCTTTAAAGTCGACAAATAGGTGGTGAGTGTCGATCCTTTTCTCGCGGGTCTTTTCCAAGATTTGGCGTATTGTGAATACCTGGTCTATGGTGGATTTGCCAGGTCTAAAGCCACACTGATAAGGCCCAATCAGTTCATTGACGGTGGACTTCAGTCTTTCACACAATACGCTCGATAAGACCTTGTAACCTATGCTTAGAAGGCTGATCCCGCGGTAGTTGGCGCGAATGGCGGGGTCACCTTTCTTGTGGATTGGGCAGAGCACACTTAAATTCCAGTCGTCGGGCATGCGTTCATCTGACCATATTCTGCACAAGAGTTGATGCATGCACCTTATCAACTCCTCGCCGCCGTACTTGAATAGCTCAGCTGGCAGGCTGTCAGCTCCAGCGGCTTTGTTGTTTTTCAGCCGCGTTAATGCTATACGTACCTCGTCATAGTCAGGCGGTGGAACGTCGACTCCGTCATCATCGACTGCGGGCTCGGGTTCTTCTTCTCCACAACTTTCCGTGCTGCTACCATTTAGTAGGGCGGAAAAGTGTTCCCTCCATAATTTAAGTACGCCGTGGACATCAGTTACTAGGTCGCCATTATTGTTCTTACAGGAGTGCGCCCCGGTCTTTAAACCTTCCGTAAGTCGCCTAACTCTCTGGTAAAATTTTCGGGCACTCCTCCTGTCGGCCAGCATTTCAAGCTCTTCGCACTCACGTATTTCGGCCTCTCTCTTCTTGTTGCGGCAAATACGTCTCGCTTCCCTCTTCAGATCCCTATAGCGGTCCCACATAGCGCGCGTTGCGCCCGATCGCAGCGTGGCCCTGTAGGCGGCATCTCTTTTCTCTGCAGCTTCCTGACACTCCTCATCGTACCAGTTGTTCTTTCGGGCTCGCTGAAATCCGACTACTTCTTCGGCGGCGGTACTTAATGAGCGGGAAATGTGGTTCCACTGCTCGCATATGTCGGTTTGTTGAAGAGTGCTCTCTGAGAGCAGGTGTGAGAGTCGAGTAGCGAAAGCGCTGGCTGTCTGTTGTGATTGCAGCTTTTCGACGTTAAGCTTTCCTTGCATATTTGGGCGCACATTTTTTGCTGCACAGAGGCGGGTGCGTATCTTGGCTGCAACAAGATAGTGGTCCGAGTCGATGTTTGGGCCTCGGAGTGTGCGTACGTCTAAAACACTGGAAGCGTCGATCGATTTGGTTTCTCGTTTTTCCATCCGGAGACAGCCAGGTAGCTTGATGGATCTTTTTATGCTTGAACCTAGTACTGCATACTACCATGTTTCGGGCCCCGGCGAAGTCGATCAGCCTCAATCCGTTGTCGGACGTTTCGTCGTGGAGGCTGAATTTTCCGACGGTGGTTCCAAAGATCCCTTCTTTGCCCACCCTGGCATTGAAGTCGCCAAGCACGATTTTGATATCATGACGGGGGCAGCGCTCGTACGTGTGCTCCAAGCGCTCATAGAAGAGATCCTCGGCTGCCTCATCCTTCTCTTCCGTCGGGGCATGGGCGCAGATGAGAAATATTATTGCCTCTTTTTATGGATTTTTAAAGGTCATTTAGAGGTCGCGACCTGTCGATTTAGGTCAGAAAATACGATTGTGTAGATTGTTGAGTTTTTGAATGACTATTTTTGATTCTATTTCAAAGATCGAATATACTCTGAGAAGAGGATACATACATATCGTCGTTTAAAGTACAAAACCGCGTATCGTCATTCTGCGAAACCGCGTAACTAACATTGGCTGCCAAAAATTGGATTTGGTCATACAAGCTCTCGGCTCAATCCTTATCCATTCGTCCTGAAATATACTAGCCAGAAATGCGATTGCTTTAAAAAAAGAACCATTTTGAAATATGAATGTTTTTACTCTCTAGAAAATTATTTATGCAATCTCACATACGCGGTTTTGCATTATCTTGATACGCGGTTTTGTACTTTAAACGACGATATATAGGCCTTTAAAATGGTGTATAATAATCTATTGTCGGACTTGGCTTGTCGGGATTTTTTATCGGGTTAAAAAAAACATATTTCTCTCAATTTTTTAAATTTTGATCATCGATAATTTCCACAATTTCAAAATATGTAGTATGAATGGCTATTTTTGATTCTATTTCAAAGATCGAATATGCTCTGAGAAGAGGATATATAGGCCTTTAAAATGGTGTATAATAATCTATTGTCGGACTTGGCTTGTTGGAATTTTTTATCCGGTAAAATAAAAAAAAAACCTTATTTCTCTTGATTTTTTAAATTTTGACAATCGATATTTTCCACAATTTTAAAATATGTAGTACTATCTAAAATTAAACCTATTTTTAAACGAACTGATAGCTTATTTATTGTAATCGCATAAAAATTGCCGCAGTTCGGCGAATTTTCTTAAATACGGCCTTGCATTTATATTTTTTGTGTACCGGATTTTCAGATTTTTTAAGCAGTGTGGCTAAGGAAGCCATCAAAATTTATTCAAAATTTATATATACAATCACTCTTTAGCAAAGAAGTGGTTTTTCAAGAAATTTTAGGAAAATGGGGGTGGCACCGCCCACTTTTATGATATGCATATCTCAAAAACTACTTAGCAGATCTCGACCAAATTTGATATACACATTGTGCTTAGACTCCTTAAGTACCGTCTTGAATATTTTTGAAATCGGACAAAACCCACTCCCCTAAAATATAGCTAGCTTTGAGTTTTTTGAACGTTACGTTGTTGGGATGACCCCTGCCCGATTTAAAAAAT
>NW_023474742.1:0-1642 GCF_013731165.1 Rhagoletis pomonella
GCTACTCCCGTACTTCACAAACCACCTGACCCCAGCGAAGCATCAGCATGGTTTCCGTAAAGTGCACAGTACAACAACAGCACTTAACGCCAAAAACACTCAGATAACTCGTGGCCTTAACCGAAACCGTCCCTGTGAGAGAACGATTCTAGTAGCGTTGGACTTGTCAAAGGCGTTTGACACCGTCTGCCATTCCACGCTACTAGAAGATATAGAGGCCTCCTCACTCCCACAGAGGCTCAAACGGTGGTCGGCAAATTATCTGAGTGGTCGACATTCGTCGGTAATGTTTTGAGACAAAACGAGTAAGCAGCGAAAAATAAAACAGGGGGTTCCTCAGGGTGGTGTCCTTTCCCCGCTACTGTTTAACTTTTACATTTCAAAGCTCCCTCAACCACCAGAGGGAGTCTCGTTTGTCTCTTATGCAGACGATTGCTCGATCATGGCGACTGGGAATGGAATTGATGACCTGTGTTCGAAAGTAAGTGGTATCTCTCCGAACTTTCTCGCTTCTTCACTGCAAAGTGTCTAGCCCTCTCCCCTACGAAATCCTCCGCGACCCTGTTCACAACCTGGACGAAGGAGGTCAGGCTACCGCTGGGGATTCATGTCGATGACACACCAATTCCGACGGTGAATAACCCCAAAATACTCGGAGTAACATTCGACAGCCTGCTCTGCTTCTCTGCGCTCTCAACCGCTATTGTCAATAAAGTACAGAGCCGCAACAAGGTCCTCAAGTCGCTAGCCGGCAGTACTTGGGGCAAAGACAAAGAAACGTTGCTGGCAACATACAAGGCAATAGGCCGGCCGGTTTTGAACTACGCAGCGCCAGTGTGGTCGCCAGGGACTAGTAGGACGCAGTGGACGAAGCTACAGACTGTACAGAACACCGCACTCAGGACAGCGACAGGATGCCTCCTGATGTCGCCTGAACACCACCTGGCATCTATATGAACTGACGGACGAAGTCCAGAGGTTCATTAAGCAACCTCTGGACCCGACAGCTTACCGACAGGCCCTGAACGGCATTCAACGGCCGCTACAACAACAACAACAACAACAAGTGCGACACCTTGTGAACCACCCAATTATTTGGAAATAGAATCTAGAATGCTAAAAACCAAAGAGCGAGGGAATATGTCGTCATTTTAATTTAATTTATTTGGGGAACGAAGGTTATAGGAGAAATTGAGGTAGCTTTGCTGCTATAAATCGATTTTATTAAATCAATTATTCAATTAAATTGAGTGAGATTGAGTTTTTGAGTAAAAATTTATGGGGAGCTGGAGGTTATTTAAGAGGATTTACTCAAATTTGGTACTTGGATATCCCAAGCTTAAAAAATTTTATTTTGATTTAAAACACTTTAACTTGATTTTATTTGCTAAGTTTTTGGGATTCGGAATTTTACTGCACCACACTGTATTTGCGTTGGTGCGAAAAGTTTATAGGGTCACTGTATTGTCGGAGTACAATAGCAATTATGGACTGTTTTTGTTTTGCGCAAAAGCAATGAAATATATGCGTAAAGATGTGTGCGCGTGTAAACAAAGTGAAGAGTCGAAAACAATTTATGTATTTGCAATGAGTTGTTATGTATTTTCATGCATATATCAGCCACTTGCTGTAGTTTGGCGCT
>NW_023474742.1:1652-3403 GCF_013731165.1 Rhagoletis pomonella
CGGTATGTCAGACCAGGATATTCCGTAATGTGACATCAGTCAAGTGCAACACCTGCCTTGGCTGGTGCCACTTTAGGGCATGCTCAGGTCTGCGTACCACGCGAGATTGGACTGGGAACTTCGAGGGCCCGTGTTGCGCTGCTCGGTCGCAGACCCCAATTGCGACGCCACCACCACCACAGGGCGGCAATCACCACATCAGCACACACAGCCAACGGCGGCAAGAACATACACTTCACTTACACCCCACATCACGACACGTCTCCCGAACCACATGAAGCTCCTTCAATTTAACTGCAACGGGCTACAGAGCAAGATTGAGGAGATAACCGTCTTCATGTGTCGGCATGGTATATTGATAGCTGCGGTCCAAGAGACGAAGTTGCACAGCAATTCAACTTTGTTGACAGAGACCCACGTCCAAACTTCCCTGCCGAAGCGGCTGTTCTAGCCGATGAGCGTGATAGCCTTCGTCAGGCCGATCCCGGAGATCCCCGTACGTAAACGTACATAAGCGGAAGAAGTGGGAGGAGCATCTGAAGACCTGTAATTTCACCTCTGGTGTGAGCAAGCTTTGGTCAACCGTGAGGTCATTGTCTAATCCGACGAAGCACGACGACAGAGTCGAAATTTCCTTCGGCGACCATGCCTCGTCGGACCCGGAGCGATGCGCGAGCTATTTTAGCCAGCAGTTCATACTGCATCCTCCGGTGGACAAAGCCAAGCGTCAAGTGACCAGAAGGCTGCACAAACTGCCAACAACCTGTGCCCCTCTTGCTTTCACTTGCGGTGAAGTTCAGGTGGCCATCGGGAAGGCGAAAGCCTCCAAAGCCATGGGTCCCGACGGAATATGCATGCTGATGCTGAAAAATTTGGGTCCTGCGGGGGTAGCGTACCTAACGGAGGTCCTCAACTTGGCAATGGCCACTCTCATCATCCCAGACATCTGGAAGGTAGGGAGAGTGCTCCCACTGCTCAAACCGGGGAAACCTGCCAACAAAGGAGATTCCTATCGTCCGATAACACTCCTTTCCGCGGTAGCGAAGACACTCGAGGCCTGGCTACTCCCGTACTTCACAAACCACCTGACCCCAGCGAAGCATCAGCATGGTTTCCGTAAAGTGCACAGTACAACAACAGCACTTAACGCCAAAAACACTCAGATAACTCGTGGCCTTAACCGAAACCGTCCCTGTGAGAGAACGATTCTAGTAGCGTTGGACTTGTCAAAGGCGTTTGACACCGTCTGCCATTCCACGCTACTAGAAGATATAGAGGCCTCCTCACTCCCACAGAGGCTCAAACGGTGGTCGGCAAATTATCTGAGTGGTCGACATTCGTCGGTAATGTTTTGAGACAAAACGAGTAAGCAGCGAAAAATAAAACAGGGGGTTCCTCAGGGTGGTGTCCTTTCCCCGCTACTGTTTAACTTTTACATTTCAAAGCTCCCTCAACCACCAGAGGGAGTCTCGTTTGTCTCTTATGCAGACGATTGCTCGATCATGGCGACTGGGAATGGAATTGATGACCTGTGTTCGAAAGTAAGTGGTATCTCTCCGAACTTTCTCGCTTCTTCACTGCAAAGTGTCTAGCCCTCTCCCCTACGAAATCCTCCGCGACCCTGTTCACAACCTGGACGAAGGAGGTCAGGCTACCGCTGGGGATTCATGTCGATGACACACCAATTCCGACGGTGAATAACCCCAAAATACTCGGAGTAACATTCGACAGCCTGCTCTGCTTCTCTGCGC
>NW_023474743.1:0-3403 GCF_013731165.1 Rhagoletis pomonella
TAGCTTTTGACTCAGAGTGTATATTGCTGTTAGAACTGGTATCAATGTACAAACATTTCTACGACGTACGTATTTGGTTATCTAACATAAATGTATCCTATTTGCAGTAATTATCGATGTTTACGATTTAAAATCAATAAAGGTGATGTGACTAATACCATAAGGAAAACCATCGCCATTTCTTGAATAATAATAAGGCATATGTAAGTAGGTTTGTACCTGTATACATGTAGATACTGGCGTACACATTGTACAAAGAGCAGACTAAATATATAAACACGCTAAAAAATGTATACCTTTACCCTTTACTAGCAATTCCCCTTTATAGCCCCTGTTACTGAAATATATTTGTATTGGCTAGTTCGTAGACTTTCGTGCAAGCGCCGTTTACCTATGTAAGGCTCGCTCCAAATGTTACAACTGTCTGGCTATTGGAATTTATAGCAGTACTTCGAAGTGATATCGGCGAATGTCAGCTTATTGTACATTAGAAACATTGCATATTATTCACGTGGCAATGCTACAGAAATGTATAACCGTTGAATTTCGAAGCGCACTGTAAAAAGTTTGAAAAAGCTAAATATTCCACTAGCTAATCAATCAAATAGAGTATACATAACTAAAAACCTTAAGCGATATCGTAAAGGACCCTAAGTCTAAGAGAGTACTACCCGCCCAATCTAACATAATTTAGTCGATATTTGCATTTTCGAACTAATTTAGTAGTCTGTTCCCACAGGCAAAAGTCCTACCAACTGTCATTTTTATTGCCTTACATAAATTTTATCAGAGGCAATATTTGTGCGTGGGCATTTTTTATCTTGATAAAAGCATCTGTAAGATGGCTATTTTTGCCGGTTTTAATCTCTTAAAAAATTAAAAAAATATGCTATTTCACATCCAAATACATAATAGCAAATATTTTAATAGAAAACTGCTAAATTTTTGCTTTTATATTAAAATATGAATAAGGTTGCCGCCACGAAGTTATCGCGCATATTAAAATGTAAAAGTAGCGAATTGCTGGCAATATTTATCAAGATAAAAGCTCTGAAAACACTGGATCACAAATCTTAGTTTGGTTTTTGTTCTCCAGACGCCCCTATCCAATTTCGATGTAGAATTGCCCGGTGATTCCGAAAATCGAGTTAATTGTTTTCTATGGATACGTTTTCGAGGTATTTTCAATTTACCGTTATTCAGCTCAAAACCAAAAGTGGTTCCACGATATCACGTATATCTTACGAACGAATTTAACAATCTTAAAAGGAGATACGTCAAATCAAAGCTAATGAAATTTTCCATAAACCATATATGTATATGTACATCACTTTCCGATAGGACTGATAGTTTCTGACAAATTAAATTATCATTCCAGTTTTTTTTTTTTTTTTCGTTCCACCCTCGCCGTAGTACATGCCCTGGTTTCCCACCCACTCTCTTCTTGGCGATACCACCACCCTGACCAGTTCATCACCCGCTCAGTTTCAGAATTAAGGCATTCACCAAAAAGCATCGAGCGTACCGTAAGTGAGCCCAGGACTCTGATTGCCGCCTAGCTGTCTGAGACAATTGACCGTTTCCTTAATAGCAGCACCCTCTGCCTGAAAAACACTACAGTGACCTAGAAGCCTAAATTTAAGAATGAGGGAGAGCTCCCTTTCACCGATCCTTCCGTCAAGCTTCGACCAATCCATGTAAAAGTTCGCAGGTGCCCACCTTGACTACGGTTACATAGAGCAAACTTTTTAATCTCTAGAAAAAATATTGGTATGCAAATTTCGAGTTGGTAAAATATCAGTTCATTTGTGAAAATTTTTTGCTGATACATAGTGTTACGCATTTGCTTCCATACATAATTTAACCGACGTGCTTACCGGGATTTTGTCCTTTATTTCACTTCCGTTTCTTGGGAAACATACCTTTTCGTCTGTCTTCGGATGGTAGGGCAATGGGAGAAATCTTCTAATACGGCTTCCAAATGGAATATCTTATTGAGAAGTCCTTCTTGAAAGCGTTTATTTAAAGCACTGGCTCTGGTCGAAATCAAATAAGTCTATAGAGAGCTCATAAAAGCTCTGCAGGGACATGTGTTTTGATCATCACTGTTTTAGGAGCGCTCATTTTGCCTATTGGGTATGTACTACGTATGTACATTAGAGTGGTCCAAAAAAAAGTTTCCCAAAATTTTTCCTCTTGCCGAAAGAGGTGCTGGTACCAAACTTTACGTTTCTAAGTATAAATTTAAATGATGCTCATATTTTACTCTAGAAGCATTGTGTAAATACATATATTAATCAAACAATTGGTCAAGCAACCTAATAACATTTTAAATTTAAATTATCTAAAAAAATATCACAAGCCTCAGTTGTCATGGCAACAGTAGCTTTTATAAAAGTCACCAATACTTTTGACAGTTTCATAACATTCCAGTGGCGCGTTTCAAGGTCATTGAGCACCTTGTATTGGTTACAGTAAAAAATTGAAAGTTGGTATATACATTTTAGATATCAGAAAGAAAAAACTAAGGGGGTGCCCCGTTTTCTAGGATGAAATTTTTCCCCATACAAAAATTAGGCCACTCTAATGTACATACATATGTGTTAAGTACATATATAACTATATATGTATGTACATGTCTTCCAAAGCACAGAAGACTCTAAATTTTATTATTGGAATTAAAATTAGGGCCTTTCCAAATTTACTCATGTTTATACATACATATGTACATTACTGTGCATCAGTCTCCATAAAAAAAAAAACGGTACGGTTTTTCCATCGAAAAACTAAAGTTCACTATACTTTAAAATTACCGCAAAAATATTTCGAAAAAAATTAAAGATTTATCCTAGCTGTGCCTCTAAATATCGAGTTGTTATAAATAAAAATAGTTGTTAAAAATATTTTTTTTTTTTTAAATCACTTCAGATGATAGAATAGTTTAAAGTTAAAAGATCTTCATAAAATTGTTAACAAATTTTATCAACGGAATCAAAATAATTCGGTTTTTGTAGGTATTTTCAAATCGGCATAGCTCACGTAAATCTTAATATATTTCCGACATATTTTGGCGGTAGTCTTGAAATATAATCTGTCTTATCCTGAGCTTCGCCTGAAAAAAGAGAAACTTAAAAAGTTGTATAATTCCGGTCAAAAAACCGCAACTTGTTTGGTGATGCACTCTAATGTACATCCATACATACATATGTATGTATACAAGTACATTTGCATATTCGCTTTTATAGTAATCCTGAGTATTATTTTTTATTTTGTTACGTATGTATGCCTTAATTGTTTGCAAATTAAATGAAATTATTCTATGATGAAGTCATGTTGCAAATTCACTAAAAAACTCTGAGACTTTTGAAAGAAATAACAAAACAATCTCATTAGCTTTAGCAGT
>NW_023474744.1:0-3403 GCF_013731165.1 Rhagoletis pomonella
AAAAATTAGCGCGGTTGCGTTGGTGGCGGCGCATTTGTTATTATTTGTTGGTTCATTGAACTCTCAATATGTCAACGCTGCGTCACCAATGTTGTCTGCCTTCACAATTGCCAACCCCCACAAGTGTCGGCTACAACAATCAGTACTGTGAGCGATGCATCGACAGTGTGTGTGTGTGAAAATGTGGCAGCTTAAACTACAAAATGTGGCGCATAAATAGTGAACATTTGGCTGTTGTTTTTGTTATTGCACTGATTATGTCACACATTTTATGTTGTGGCGCGAGTCGAAGCAAAAACAATTCACTGCTCTAACAATACAACTAACAACAATTGCATTGATAGATACAACAAAAAAAAAACAACGCAATTTTTTCAAATACATATGAGCATACATATGTAGATTAGAGTGCATCACCAAAAAAAGTTGCGGTTTTTCCGCCGGGATTACAAAATTTATTATATTTTAAGACGCCCACCAAACTATTTCGGAAAAATATTAAGATTTACGTGAGCTGAACCTATTTGAAAATACCTAAAAAAATTGAGTTTTTTATGAATAAAAATAGTTTCTTAAAGAGCTTTTTGAAAAAAGTCTCCTCAGATGACAAAACATATTTAGCTTAAAAAATCTGCATAAAAACATTTAAAAATGGTTTCAACGGAACGGTAATAATGAGATTATTAGCAAAGAAATAAAAAGGGTGAGAAAATACCTCTCCAATGATACCTCACAAGTCTAGATCGGAAGGGTTTAGGTTCAGTTATTCAAGTTTTTCTTATACTAATCTTTGAAAAACAGCATCAAAAATCTCATTATTACGATTCCGTTCAAATTTTTTTTTTAAATTTTTTTTTAAATATTTTTATGGAAATTTTTTAATCTTAAATTGTTTTGTCATTTGAGGGAATTTTTTCAAAAAAAAAAAATCTTTAAGAAACTATTTTTATTTATAAAAAAATCTCCATTTTGGAGGTATTTTCAAATCGGTCCAGCTCACGTAAATCTTAACATTTTTCCGAAATATTTTGGTGGACGTTTTAAAATATAATAGATTTTATAGTTCAAATGGTAACACTGTACCGATTTTTTTTTTTGTATGGGGAGTGATGCAGTCTAATGTAGATACATTAGATTGTACCAGAAAAAAAAACTTCGCTGTACGCTCCTGAGTCAAAAGTATTTTTGCAAGGCAACATCGATTTTTTATTTTTTTTTTTAGGTTGGACCGACAAACCCCCCTACGACACCTCATTTTTCTTTTTTCTTCTTTTAATTTTCTTGCCGATTTTCAGTAATATTTTCCCTGGAATTATTTTTATTTTTGTTCCAAAGCTCATTGATCTCAAATAACCTGTTCTAGTACTTACTCATCAGATCTCAAACCCGACCATCCTAATGCCAGTAAATTAAAGCTCTACAAAAATCATTAAACTTTTGCTAGGAAAGTTTTTTGGTTTTTTGATCATTCCAATAGAATTCTTTAGACGAATTTTTTTATTGCCAAACGTAGGTGTCATTGAAAAATTTAAAAAAGCGGCCCGTAGATCGGCATTTTTTTTAATTGTCTTGCAAAAATACACTTTTTTGTTGGCTCTTGAGGTGGCACGGTCTAATGTACATGCATTAGTATTGATGTTGGTATATAAATACCATGTATAGACAAACATACATATGTAGCTGCATTAGCGGCCGCGATAATCAATTGTTGGTGTGTGCCCCTGTGGCGTTGTTGCTGACATAT
Organism: Rhagoletis pomonella; assembly: GCF_013731165.1. Classification (NCBI taxonomy): domain Eukaryota; kingdom Metazoa; phylum Arthropoda; class Insecta; order Diptera; family Tephritidae; genus Rhagoletis; species Rhagoletis pomonella. The sequence continues at coordinate 1,745 of NW_023474744.1, forward strand.
CTCAGCTCCTCCACAAGTTCCAAGCAAATTCACATACATTCTTACAAACATACATATCTGATTTAGTGTTTGCCTCTGGGTTTCTGATGCTACAATTACTACACTCCCTTCATATCACTGATATAGTGCGTACACACATGGTTTTTAAAGTATAAATAGCATTTAGCACATAACTTTATGTATGTATGTATGTAAGCTCAACCGATTTCCAGACAACGTTATTAGTAATGTCGATATCAGTGGCCACAATATGGTGCGACAAGTATTTTTTTTTTGAGCACCAAGCTTGATTTTTGATACGGCAGCGGGAGTGGTTGGAGATGGGTACTATTACTTGGCAGGACTCAGATCCGAGCTACATCTAATAAAGTGTTTTACAAATAGCTATTTGATCATTCTTAGAAGTTATAGAAAATGTGACACAAATATGCACTGTATAGAAGGCCGATCACCTCCAGAAAAAATCCGCTATATTTATGTGCTGTTTTCATCCTCCATAGTGTACACAGTGTGTCGACGATGATTTTAAATTTTATTGTTTGAAAAAGCGAACATATTTTTTAATTTATTTTAATTTTTGGGAACTTATTTAATATATTTTTTTAATACTCTCTTTCTTTTTTTAATTAAATTTTCTTTTATTGTTTATAGTTTTGTTTTTAAAATACACATATGTTCATACCAGAGTTGTGAAAAATGCATTAATTTTTAATGGTATTTAAAGCAATAATGTTAATGTAAAAAACTAATGCATTAGTTTATGAAATTTAATGCAAATGCATATTTCAATGCATTAATTCTGAAAAATGTAATGCTAATGAAATTTTTTTTTCATTAAATTATCCAAGCTAATGTTAATGAAAAAATTTTAATGCACTAAAATGTTTAATGATTTTGCTCGTGTGCATTATTAAAAACCATTAATTTTTTTTTCTAGTAAAATATAAATAACCTCTTTTGGAAGGACTTGGAATAACTACTAATAGTTTTTTCAGCTTCATTATATTATGTGTATTTGTAGAAAAATTCTTCTAAACATTGTTAGATGTTTTATGAATATGAAAGCCAATGTGCATGCAACGCAGAATGCTTTTGTAGATTTTTATGTTGATTGTTGATGCATACCGACTACATATATTAAGTATGAGGCAAAAACGGACAGATAGCCAGTTAAGCAGCGCATGTACACGACTGAAGAACTACTCTGATCTAGATCAATCAATAAACCGTTTTTTTAGTTCCATTTGACAATGTGATTTTACCTATTTAACGACAAATGCCATTGAACTTGACATATTGAAAACCACCCTTAACGTCCGTCGCTATCTTCTTTGACCTTAAAATTCTACCCCCAACGTCAGCAAAGAATTTTTACTTCAAAATACAATTATTTAATGGGTTTTTAATGCTTGTTATAATTTTAATGCAATAAATTATTGCAATAGCATTCATTTCAACATTTTAATGTTAATACAAAAAAAAAAAAAAATCATTGAAATTTTCATTTACATTAAATATCAAAAATTAATGCATTAGTCTTTTTCATTTAAATTAAAATGCTATGCATTAGAAAATTTAATGCATTTTTCACAACTCTGGTTCATACATATGCATTTTTATACCCGAGCGCACTTGTGCACAAGGGTATATTAATTTTGT
>NW_023474745.1:0-3403 GCF_013731165.1 Rhagoletis pomonella
TTTTTTTTGATGAAGGCGTTGCTAATTTTCTTCATTCAAATAATCGACGAACATACTTAGATAATATAGAAGAAAATTACCGACATCGTCAAAAATATGCCATACATCAACTGTAAGTCACAGGTACTTTAAATTTGCACTTTATTAGACTAAAATTGAATGAGCTAAAAAACTGCAAAATATTAAGAGATAAAAGTGAAATAGAAAGTTCGAAATTTATACGAAAGTTTGTCGATTTTTTTTAATGTTGTTCAAAGATTAAACTTATTTTCATTTAGTGTTTGTTAAGGAATAAACTATATTTTTATACACAAACAATTAAAATTAAAATTTAATAAAATAAATAGTCAAACCTAATCAATATATGAGTGTCGTAAAGTTATGATATTTAAGAACATCTCTTTCTTAATTGACGATGACACTGTTTCTATTTGAAGCTGATTTCAACATTTTGTTTTAATAAAATTTAGTATCGAAAATATTCTTTCAAAACTTGCATAGGAATGTGATATAATGGTTCGTTCAAAACCTTTTTTCAAAACTTATAAAGGCAAAAATGAGAAGGGGAAGACAAAAAGAGAATAAAAAAATTTCCCGCAGTGAATTTTCAGATTTTTAAAACGATATATTAATTTAATTTTTTAAATTTAAATAAAGCATGAATACCCCATGGAATAACCGAATAGATAAAAAATATATAACGGTAAAACTGGCACATACATAAATGTATGAAAGAATGCACTCAGGCGATGCCTCTAGCCATTGTGTGTCACAGATTTAAGTTATCGATGGAAATTTTTTTAGCATCGCCCGCCCAAAGCCAAATCCTGGCTACGCCGCTGGCTGAGCTAATAAAAAAACTAATTACAAGCTATTCATTACAGGTGAACATTTCCAAGAAGTCATCTGGGAACTAAGCAGATCTGAAACCTTCATCATCTGAGATTCCAATAATTCAAATTATTTAAAAAAAACGGGGTGCCTTTTTAACAAAATAACAAGATTTTAAACTAATTCGGCTGGCAGCTACGACTTTCAAAACAGAATTTTCTTCGAAATTTACATTCCTAGAAAATAAAAATTTATTTTCCATATTCACCTATTTAGAGCCCCGCTATAAGCAAACATTTTTTAAACCAGTCACAGAAGACAGGATTAAAAATGAATTACAAAAACTAAAACCGAAAAACGCTGATGACGTAACAGGTTCTCGAAATTCTGAAACAACCAAAAGAATTGGTTCTGCAAATTGGAAAACAACGGTGTTTAAACAACGATCTTGCCATAATGCTAGATTGTGAAGATGAAAGTCAGAAGGATACATTCGACATTCGCAGTCCCGATGCAATTCTCAAAAAAGAATTATTGCACCGCAATAAAAAAGAAATATAATTGAAAGTCCTCTCAACTGGTGCAGCGTCAATCGAAACGAATTTACAATTTTGTCAAGTTTCAAGTTTTTCAAGCTTGTCGCCTCATGCGAGTAGCTGTTTAGTGGCCCTTTAAGAAACAGGCTGTAACCCGAAAAGGCAGCAAAATTACTTTTTATTAAATAAAATTTTCAATTTTTTTAATTCAGGTACTAAATAAAAAAAAAAATTTAAAGTAACTGACTTCCTTTTTTTATTTACCTAAATCATCTAATGTACTCACCTAAATTATTTCTTAAAAATACTTGACATCCGCATTCGCATCCGCATCCGCGGATGTATAAAATTCCACATTCGCAACATCCCTAATACATACAATTGGTTGCTGCCAAGAGGGTCCGGGTTCAATTACCATCAGACGGAACATAAAATTAAATTTTTTTTCTTCTTAATTACGAAAAAGCATTTGTGCACTTCACAACCACATATTTTATAACGCACATACTCAAATTTAAAACGAGTTGGGTTGGTGCTCTTTTATATGCGTATTTTTATAAATTTAGCACTTTTTTTAATTCAGAAATATTCCAAATGTTAGCCAGAGTTATAACAGATCCGATTGACAGTGAAGAGCAGTCCGGCATAGTGCATGTTTTTAATTTCATCAAATTTCAAATCACCCTATACCAGTGATTCCCAAAGTGGTCCAGGTAGACCCCCAGGAGTCAATCTATATATTAATACGCTAACATAAATTTTGTCTCCGTTCGTTTGGCGATTCTACCGAACCGATTTTAAAACCAAGAACACCGTTGGAAAGGCATTTTTCCGTAGATGAGTTTTTATGGTTTCACAACTGGTTGAAAATTACGGCCAAAACCGTCGTTTAAACATTTTCGAATTGTGTATAGATGTTGCTGCAACATGTTCAATTTGACACGTTTCGCCTGTTGTTTCACTACACATTTGAAATTAAGCTTTGAAATAAAGATAAATATGAAGATGAAGAAATAAATGATAACGATGAAGTCAAAAAAAAGAAGGCAAAAGTGAAGATAAAGACGAAAATGGAGACAATGACGGATACATAAGAATTAGGGTAACTGAAAGGGTAAGAACATTTCTTGAATTTATGAAGTGAAACTTATTTAGCGGCAGTTGGTTAGTTGGGAGTAAATTGTCAAATTCAAGGGGAATAATGCACCTGGAAATGGTTTTCGGCGGTTTAGCGGTTTGAGAATAAAAACAAAAACAAAGATGCCTAGAGATGCAGGCAAAAACGAAGATCGAGGTAAATTTAAACACTTTATTGTATTGATATTGTTATCGATATAATAATCGATATTGTTATCGATACAATAATGGATATTGTTATCGGTATAATAATCGATTAAATAATTGATTTTGTTATCGATTTAGTAATTTATATTGTTATCGATATGTACAATAATCAATACTGATGATTGTTACATCTATCGATGAATAAATCGATTTTGCAATCGTTGTATTTTTCTATATGTTTATGGATATTGTTATCGGCATTTTTATTGAAACAGTTACCGACAGGGTTACCGATTTAATAATCGGAACATGGAATGCGATCACATTACACGACATCACATCACATTATATGATGAGACATCACATTATATTACATCACATAATATGATATCACATCACACGATATCACGTGAGATGACGTCATATGATATGACATCACATGACTTGACATCACACGATATGACATCGTATGACATTACATCGCATTACATAACGTGGAGACAATGAGAAATACATAAGAATTAGGGTAACTGAATTAAACATTTTTCATAAAAGTTACCGAAATTTATCGAATCATCGAAGTTTATAATTATCGAAATTTATCCATGCTTATTAAGTTATCACAACGTATCGAATTATTCAAATTGATCAATGTTTATTGAGTTGTCGAAATTTATAGACACAGAAACTTAGTTGCCGAAATTTACGGAGAGTTATCGAGCTGTAAAAACATGTGGGATTATCGAAATTTG
>NW_023474746.1:0-3403 GCF_013731165.1 Rhagoletis pomonella
CATCGAGGTGAAGCGAGTCATCGTTGATGTCTGAAATCATTATTTTTTCCCTTTTGTGTATATTTGGCTATATAGATATACGTACTTGTATATATATGTACTTGTATTATATGGCGAGTAGCAAATAAACTTAATTATTTTGTTTGAGTTTTGCATAAAGTGTGTGGGGCACCTCATGTTTATGCATCGACACACGGTTATCGACTTTGATTTCTGTGCTCGCATCGGTGAGCTGTCATTTTGTTAATTTGTGTAATTACATGGCCTGCCACCCAAAACAAAAGTAAGCTCATTATTTGTTCGCATGGTGCGGAACTTCGCTAAATCGCAAGTGCTTATCAGGGTACGAAAATAGATTGGACAAAACAATTCCCATTTGCTCATCGATCATCATATCATTTGTGGTTTTATACAGTTTTGTACATAGTCAGAACCAACTTGTAAGATTCACTTTCATTTTCCCCAACGAGAGACTGTTGCTTTTCGTTTGTGACAATTATACCATAGGGTACGTTTTATATGTATGCAAACTTTTCGATTACGTGAAAAATATATTTTTTTCGTAAATTTTCATATTCAATTTAATTAAAAAACATGTACTACATACATACATATCTTTTTCTCTGCAAAATTAATTTCGTTTGTTTCGTCTGTAACTACTAAACTACTGTAGTGTACTATCGCAAAGTAAACTCAGCCGTTTTGTTTTCGTATTGCACCGAACTCTTGACGTAATAAACGAAATGAAATAGTAACGTGCATTATAGTTTATTTTCGTACACCGGTGCTTATATATGTGCTTGGGAGTATCACAACTTAATGCTTTATTTGAAAATTACTAAGTTGGAGGGCCCTTCAAAATTTAATAACTCACCATTTTATTAAAAGGGAAAAGCATATTTAATACGCTTTGCTTTGTCCCGAGCAAATCTAAGTAGTTCGCCGGTATCGAGTTGCGTAGTAGATTTACAGTTTACCGATCGTAGGGGAGTCCGAACCCTGGCTGCGCTGTCAACCAAGAGCGTAAATTGAAATTTACGTTCTTGTATTAGAGATGTGCTGAGTCCACACATATGAGTATTCATACCTACTCGGTACCTATTTAAAAGTATCCAATACTTTCGACACAATGTCGGACTATTAAACAACTTCTAACAAAAGCGCACGACAGCCAAACGTATGGAAGAAATTTTTAGAGATAAAGCTCATTAGCGAACTTTGAGGCGATGTCTTACAAATTCCAATTGGAATAAATAAATGAATATGTATGTATATATATATATATATATATATATTATTATTAATATTTTTTTTTTTATTAAGGGGCTATGTACGGAATTCTTTTTGAATACTGAGTCCACAGCGCCTTCAGGGAGTACAGAACAAAAATTAAATAACTGAAAGTCATTCGTTGTCGAAATTCCAGAGAACGCTTCATTTTTATGTGAACCTTTATTATTCTTTTGAAAAAAAAAAAAAAAAATGGATGGGTCGGAAATTGTGCAACAAGTGATTTAAGTGTACTTATATTACTACTAAGGTATATTGCATTGAATCGGTATCGGTTACCAACACCGGAACTTTGGGTACCGAGTATTTGGGCAACTCTGCACATCACTATTTTTAAAAATGACACTTTCATTGATGGCAATTGCAGCACATATCAGAATTTCCTGAATGGCACGAGTGGTTACGATGCGGTAAGTTGCGTATTTTTCTTATAGTATTTTAATGTGATATTTTTTACCTTCTACTTTTAGCTTTCCTTGGAGATATTCCACCCAAAACCTTCATTCATCCAAGTACGGCATATTTACAACTCGCAATCGAGTTCGCCTGAAGGATGAATGAGGAATTATAGTATGCAGAATGGAAGTGCGTGGCTCTTGGGGAAATTCTTATATGCAGGCGATACTCGCAGCACAAATTCCTCTCGGAAAAAGCCAACCATTATTGAAGTATCGTGAAATATGAATTAATATAATATGAAGCTTTTATGTAAACCATATTATCTTACTAATAGTGGTATTCATCTAAACCGATAACTTTATCAAGCAGGTAAGTTTATGCACTCTGTTACATGAACGACCCTCACTCTTTTCGTTTACACATGCGACAATAGTCGTGTTTTCTTTGGTTATAAAGCGCAGTGTCACTAACTTTATACTACTAGCACGGGTATAAAGAAATTATAGAAACTACCTCACTAAATTGGAAAAAATTATATTTACGAGATATCTATTTAAATAAATGTACATATAACATAAAGGCTATTTATTTGAAGCAAGTTATAAGAAACAATGGCAGAATGTCTGTTTTGTGTATGAATTCATTTGTCACGGCTACCAAACTTTGCGAATTATCAGTGAAACAAAACAAACAGACGGGATAATAATTTAACCAGATCTCTATCAGGATCATATCGTTGTTGAATTTGCGTGCAAAATTTGTATGCGGATCCCGATTATTGCCTAAGAAAACATAGCTTGAGTTGCGACAGAGTTGCATTGTCTTCAGTTTATCAAGTTTATTCAGTGAAATCGCTGGATAAATTTATCAGAAATGTGTAAACGTGTTTCCATACAAATTTTGACAGTTCATTTATAAGGTTTACACAATTATAAGTTTATACGGTTTACAATGCATTTATAAGGTTTGATGAATACCCTTAATATCTTTTCGTTTCCATTTCAGATATAATAGAAATAGACAATGCTGAAAGGAGAAATATACGAACAGGTGTAATGTGTAAGAAGCATTTTTCGCCAAATTTGAAAAGAGCATTCGTGGCGATCGTGGGGAATAATGATGTGGTTTCCTGGATTCCACGGAACCGTGTGCATGGCACCTACTGGGTGCTGTCTGGTAATTTTCCCGGAATATCGTGAGTACTATAACCTTTATTATTATGACAAAAGTCCATAAACATCCCTTGCGGTGATATGTAGGAGAGCGCTGCATGAATGCATTCAACGGCGTATGAATTATTCATATACAAAACGAATGAATGATTTTAGCTTAAAATTTTTATTTTTTTTTTTTAAATCTGAGTGAAAGCTGTTCAGATATATGTGTCGACAAAGTGAAAATAAATTGAATTGATATAAATGTCAACTTTTTGTATGAATATCCAGAAATATTTTTTCTTCGTACATATGTACAAACATACATATGTATGTATGTATGTATTGCTGCGCTCCTATTACATACGTGAAAACTTGTGTGCCGAAATGAGTTTGAATGATTTAAATGTTTTCCATTCATTCAGTCGCATTCTTCCATTTAAAGCATCGTATATACTTACAAGTATGGAATCCTATGCCCCTTTTTGTCTATTCTCTTTCTAACAGCGGATTTGCCTGCCAAACAGCGGACGTGCCTGCCAAACTGAAAAGCATGATGG
>NW_023474747.1:0-3402 GCF_013731165.1 Rhagoletis pomonella
CGGTTTTGTACTTTAAACGACGATATATATGTACACATATTAGATTATTTATTCTCAAAATGCATGAAAACTATAGTATGCTTGCAAACAATTAATAACATTTTGTGATAAACAGTTTTACAAATGTATTTGCACTTCAAATTTGTATTTTAATAAAGTATTAATTAAATAAATTATTATTGTAAATTATTATTTTAATAAATAGATATAAAGATATTTATACTTGGCAACTCTTGGACTTTTCTTCATTTGTAACAAATGACAGATGTATACAAAATAAAAAAATAATTGTATTTTTCAAATTTAAAGCAAACGGGCGTTCTTTACAAAAAAATGTAGTTAGGGATCGAATTGCGCATATTTTTTTTACAATATCAAGTGCCTACAAGAAGTGTTAAGCCCATAAATAGCTTAAAAAACGCTTTCGAAAATTCGAAACGAGAGTGAAGTGCAGTGTTCAATTGTGATCGAAATTGCAGGCAAAATTTGTGCGTATGTAATTAATGTTTTACTTATTTGAAGAAATGTTGCCCCTTGTCATTAAAAATAAGCAAACCAAGACCCCCGCGTCCCAGTGGTTACATAATACTTGAATAGTCCCTTAATTAACATGTGTTTGTTTTGAGAACGCACGGCCAGTTAAACAGGCATGTCTGAATCGATTTCCTTCATCATTCTTAGCTATTTGATGTGCATTTTTATTGTTATGTGTTGCAAACAGACATTTTAGGAACTAAATGGGTTCTAATCTATGTACTCGAGCCCACTTATTTTTAACAGTTTCCAGTTTATGTAATATTAATCAAAACAGCTTTTATTTATTTTATGTATTATGTGATTTCTGGAAGCGTTGAATACAAAAAAGGGCTGTGACTGGGTTTATGTAATTTGAAATTGTGTTGATGATTACTAATAATAATAGAAAGGCGCTTACATATCGACACAACTAAAAATTTCATATATTTCAGTAGAGCCAATTAAAGATTTTTTGTTTCGTAATTTAGCAATAATATGTCTTGGAACGTAATTATTCCGGATTATATGCAGTCATACTGTAAGCTTTCAAATTATGTATTTTTCTAAACCTGAAATTTTGAATTGCGCCGTTATTGCAGAGGACCATTGACATATGTTAGTGTTTGGCCCAGCTACTCCTCCGATTGTGGCATGCGCCTTGATGTTGTCGCACAAAGGGAAGGGACCTACAGTTTTACGCCGACTCCTGCCGGGGGCCGACCACTATTACAAAAAAATTTTTTTTTTTTTGTTGGCCGGAACTGGGCTCGGACGCTCACCCTGCGGAATGGTAGTGCGCACTTCTAACCACTACACCACAGCGATCGCCTATTAATTTTAATCATTAATCGCGATTAACCATTTATTCGTTAATTTTTAGTCATTCATAGACTAACATTTTGTCGACAATACTCGCATAAGATAGTCCCAAATTTTCACAAAAGAGAAAAGTGATTTTCTTCAAAACTTTTGAATGACGTCTTGACTGAACTTACTAATTCGGAATTTCTACTATTACTTATAGAGTAGGCTATTCATAAAGTCTGGGTAATGAAATAAAAATTTTTCTATTTTAAGTTCCATAAATATAAGGAGACTTTTATTGTTTAATTTATTTTTTGCACATAAACTTGTATCTTGAACTTCTTTTTCCAAAAAGTGAGGATGTCAAAATTTCAATAGATATCGGATGTACGGTAATTTTCCAAAGAGATCTCCTAATGGATAAGTTCATGAAAATTGTTCCAAACGAAAACTTAAAATTGATAAAAAAAAATAATAACTAAATTTAACTAATTTATATTAGAGGTTTGAAGTTTATCCCACTGCAAGTATGAAATCTTCAGCTATGTGTTTCCATTGTCACTTTTTCGTAGCCATATCAACAGCCTGACAATTAAGAAGATTGTGACGTTTCATGCTACCATACGCAATATCTTAAATCCTTCAAATTTTATTATTAACCTTTTGTTTGTTAAAAACATTTTCTTCTTAAATTCGAAACTTGATCAAGCAAAATTGCCTTTGTTTTTGACTAAGAGATGCTCAATAAGCTCAGAATTGTAGTTCTCATTTGCATACATAACAATAAATTATTAATTTTTGTTTCACACCAACTCCAATATTGAATAGAAAAATATATTTTAATCTTACCCAAATAAACAACGATTTAGTTCAATCGTCAACCACATATAGAGTATAGGGTGGTAATGTGTTAAAGTTTTTAAACGTAAAATGACGGCTAATACCTTTTTAAGCGTTTTGTAATTTAACCAAAACTCATTAGCATCCACTCTAGCAAGGAATTATTTACTTTTCAACATGCATTAGCAGAGTGCACTTCTATTTTGTTTACAATTTGGTTGTCAAACACACTACATCGGATCTTTTGACACATTTACCAGAATTTACCACCAGGTAGCTTCTGACAAAGAGATGACCTTACTTACTATCTTATTTGTCCTCTCAGTTGCCAGAAAACCATGTACGATTTCCGGTAAAATCTGGAAATTCTGCTAAAAAATGTTAATTTCGGACTCATGCGCGTTTACAACTAAATAATATTGGGAATACTTTTGAGGGGTTTGAAGAGGGTTGCGACCTGTTTGAAACTAAATTTATTTATAATAATCATATTTTGGCCTTGACACTTTTGCTAAGTTTTGGCCGAGCTTCTCCTCCGATTTGTAGCGTGCGCCTTTGCTGTCACACAAATGGGAGGGACCTACAAACTTACGCCGACGCCGAACGGCGATACAATTTTTATGATGAGCTATTTTTTTATTAAAGACACTAAGATTTTTTAAAATATTTTCACTAAAATTTTATCAACCTAAATGTAAAGCTTATGCGAAGTAGTTATCTAATTTAATGTAAATTTTAAACATTTTCAAGATAAAACATGAATTATATTTAAAACGTAAATGTTAATACAACTGTTTTATATATAATCCCAAACATATGATATAAAATCCCCTCTACCAAAAAACTTAAATTGGGTAACGCCGGTTTGAATTTTTACAATTGAGCAATTGTCAAAAATCTTCATTTTTATCAAAAAGTTATTTACCAGGGTGGCTTTGAACTAATGATTGGTACTGAGTTAAAAAATGCACACACATAAAAGATTGCAGCCTTTTCAATACTCATTCAGTGTTAAACCTTTTTTTGATTGGGCATTGGTTTTTTCAATCTTGCTATGAATATGTTGATGTGTGAATTCATAACTGCTTTGAGAGAATGGAAAATTCAAAAATTTTAAACCTCAATCCTAAGCGAAGAATAAGTAATGAAAACTGGATAGAAAAAAATTGTTGATTTAAAATTGAAAATGATTTCACACTTACACAGCTCTGGTCATCAGCTACCCTACTCCTGTTCATATTG
>NW_023474748.1:0-3401 GCF_013731165.1 Rhagoletis pomonella
CAAGCTCTTTAATTTGACACCCCATTTTTGAAAATCGAACGAACGGTTCAGATCTTTTATGCGGAACAAAAAATGCCTTCGCGTATTATATATACAGTTTTGAACTTAATTTTTTTTAAAGTGGCAACTCTTTTCGAAAAATTTAAACCTTATTTCACACCTACAATCAGAGTCCTTTAATTTGGTACCTCACTTTTGAAAATCGAACGGACGGTGCGGATCTGAGGGCATTGATTATTAAATTATTTGAATGCAATTTTTTATCAGGTGGCAACTCTTTTCGAAAAAGTAAAACCTTATTGCACATCTACAGACCAAGCGCTTTAATTTGACATATCACTTTTGAAAATCGGGCTAACGGTGCAGATCTTTTATGCTGCACAAAAAATGCCTTCGCGTATTATATATACTAGTGTTCGCCCAGCGGTTGAAATTCAACCGATAAAATTAAGGATAGTTTATGTAAGTTGAATGAGCTAAAATAACATTAGTTGGAATGGGTTAAGTGGAGGGGAGTTTAATATAAGAATAAATAACATAACATATGAAGCATAACACACCACAATATAACATCGCACACTCTTCAGTTGTATTTCCTTTTTATCCCTTTTTTCACCTCTATCTAAATCTTATTTATTTTGGTTCATTTTATGCCAAATGATGTTGCCTTTGATGCCACATCAAGTGATATCATGTCATGTGGTGAAATTGGGTGTGGTAAGCTGCGGTGTGGTGGAATTGGGTGTAGCAGTTACGGTATGGTGAATTTAGGTGTGGTGGATTCAGGTGTGGTGAGTTAAGTTATGGTGAGAAAGTTGAGGTGTGGTGAATTAAGGTGTGGTGAATTTTGGTGTGGTTAGTTGAGGTGAGTTAAGGTGTGGTGAGAAAGTTGAGGTGTGGTGAACTAAGGGTGGTGGATTTAGGTGTGGTGGATTTAGGTGCGGGGGTTAAGGTGTGGCGAGTTGAGGTGTGGTGAATTTAGGTGTGGGGAGTTAAAGTGTGGTGAATTAATGTGTTGTGAGCTCAGGTGGAGTAAGTTTTTAAGTTAAGATTTTAGAGAAGTAGTATCCCTAAGTGATTCGCACATTCGTGTTTAATAAAGCTAGCCACAAGAGCCAATACTGTCTACCAGTGTCTAAGCTTCACTAAGCACGATGACCGAATTTTAAAATAAAACGCAAGAGGTGTCCGAAATAGATCATGCGTCTTTATTAGTCGCTGTACGAATGAATCAATTTACATTGGAGTATGATCTTAAATAACTAAAATTGAAACGATGTGAAACAAAAAAGACAACAGTTATAAATATTCGCAAAATTGAGTACAAATGTGGTGGGTTTTGGCATGATCAAAAGAAATTGAGTCTAATTCAATGTTAAGTAACATAAAGAAATAGTACAGCTTTAACCCAAGCTTTCAACAAAAGCTTTTAACAGAATCTTTTAACAAAAGCTTTTAACATTAATATTTTAACAGAAACAGGGTTAACATAACGAATAACATGTATACATGATAACATAAGTATATAAGTGAGCATGATAATGAATATAGCATGCGTGCTTCCGGATACAGTCGCTACAGCCTCCCCCTCTGACGCATACATCGCCCCGATGATGCAGTCAGCATTTCCGGTATCATTTTCGTGGACGTAGGACTCTAGTTGAGACATTGGCATTATTGTTGTGGGCCTGAATTTCACTGCTGTTGTGTTGCGTAGGCTTTTGCGTATTAATGTTTGCTGGTATGTGTGCGGATGTAGATGCTGCTTTTGGACGTCCTCGCTTCCTGTGTTGGTATTTTGGGTCAACATTCGGACCTTCATATGGAGTCAATGCAGTGGCGTGATACGTTCCAATAGGCTCATCTGGCTTCTCGTTAGTTGCGATAACGTAACAGCTTGATCCTTTCTTGGCAGAGATGCGGTATGGTCCATCTCTACGTGTGGCAAATTTCGACGTTACTTTTTCACTTGCTTTGCTAAGTATGTGTGTTGCAACGAGTACTTTATCGCCAATATTAAATGTTGGACGAGGTCGACGTTTGTTATCTACATAACGTTTATTCTTGTCTTGACGTTTTTCTTGTATTTCTACTGCTAGTTTCAATGTGTTCGCAAGTTTGGTCAGCTGAGGCGTAATTTGCGGCACAAAGTTTTCTGCTTCGACTACCCGTTTCAGATCGTAGTGTGCTTCAAGTGGGCTTCTTAGCTCCCTCCCAAACGTAAGGTATGCTGCCGAGAAGCCAGTGCTCTCACATTTAGCAGAATTCATTGCGAATCTTATCGTTGGTAAACATGTGTCCCAAGCAGTATGATCTTTGCCGACGTAAATAGCTAGTTGACTTTTGAGGTCCCTGTTCTTCCTTTCCACAGGATTAGCCTCCGGGTGATATAGCGGTGTAAATGTTTGGTTGATTCCAAGACAGTAGGCTAGCTTTTGCATTACGGCTGAAATGAATTGACTTCCGTTGTCTGAATGTAAACGTCGTGGCACACCGAATCTCAGCACAATTTCTTTTAAAACTGTGGTTGCGCAAGCCTCTGCTGAAGCTTCCTTTAGTGCAAAAAGTTCAACCCAACGACTACACAAGTCCTCAACGACCAGTATCCAACGGTTACCCTTGGCTGTGCAAGGTAAAGGACCGAACAAGTCAAGCGCAATGATCTCAAACCTCTGATTGCTGGAAACTGTTTGGAGCAAACCAGCTGGTTTCATATTGGTGGGTTTATATTTTTTGCATTCAACACAAGACTTCACATACTGGGAAATGTCTGCGCGCATACCCGGCCAAAAATAAAGTGGAGTGATTCGGCTGGTAGTTCGATCAATTCCATAATGTCCTGCAGTTGGATCCACGTGAAATTTTATTAAAACTGTTTCTCTTAAACTTTTGGGTACTACTAGTTGACCATTTTCTGAATCTTCATCTGAACAGAATCGGTGTAGTACACCATTAACCATCATATATCCTCGGTTTGTATGTCTGGTAACATTTTCGTCATCTTTTTCGAAAGACTCAATGATGTATTTCAGTTCCTCGTCTTTTAATTGCTCCTTTCTGAACTCCTCGGCGCCTTTGCGAGGAAAGTCTATCTCAAAGGAGTTAACATTAGACTTATTCTCAGGGCAACAGGGTGGACGAGACAGCATATCTGCCACAACGTTTTGCTTGCCTGCTGTATACCCCAGCTTCAAATTATACATCTGAAGTTGCAACGCCCACCTAGCAAGACGTCCTGTGGGTGTTTTTAGACTAAATAGCCATTTAAGTGGTTGATGGTCAGTTAACACGGTAATTTCTGAACCTTCTACATATCCGCGAAACTTTTGTAGAGCCCAAACTATGGCCAGTGCTTCACGTTCTGTTGTAGAGTAGTTTCTTTCTGCTGCCAGCAAAAGGCG
>NW_023474749.1:0-3401 GCF_013731165.1 Rhagoletis pomonella
CGCTTTTTTATCGACAAATTTTGTTCAGCGATGAGGCTCATTTCTGGTTGAATGGCTTCGTAAATAAGCAAAATTGCCGCATTTGGAGTGAAGAGCAACCAGAAGCCGTTCAAGAACTGCCCATGCATCCCGAAAAATGCACTGTTTGGTGTGGTTTGTACGCTGGTGGAATCATTGGACCGTATTTTTTCAAAGATGCTGTTGGACGCAACGTTACGGTGAATGGCGATCGCTATCGTTCGATGCTAACAAACTTTTTGTTGCCAAAAATGGAAGAACTGAACTTGGTTGACATGTGGTTTCAACAAGATGGCGCTACATGCCACACAGCTCGCGATTCTATGGCCATTTTGAGGGAAAACTTCGGAGAACAATTCATCTCAAGAAATGGACCGGTAAGTTGGCCACCAAGATCATGCGATTTGACGCCTTTAGACTATTTTTTGTGGGGCTACGTCAAGTCTAAAGTCTACAGAAATAAGCCAGCAACTATTCCAGCTTTGGAAGACAACATTTCCGAAGAAATTCGGGCTATTCCGGCCGAAATGCTCGAAAAAGTTGCCCAAAATTGGACTTTCCGAATGGACCACCTAAGACGCAGCCGCGGTCAACATTTAAATGAAATTATCTTCAAAAAGTAAATGTCATGGACCAATCTAACGTTTCAAATAAAGAACCGATGAGATTTTGCAAATTTTATGCGTTTTTTTTTAAAAAAAAGTTATCAAGCTCTTAAAAAATCACCCGTTACATTGTACATACATACCTAGTACTACAAGCTTTTTGATATGCGTCGCGTTGTTCGTCCTTGGCGTGCAACTTCCTCTGTCGCAGCTGGGGGTTACTGCTGTTGCTATTTTAGCATTTGTTGGTAGAGAACATACAAGCATGTTGCTGGTGTTGCTGTTGCCGCTTCTGTTTGAGTGTTGCCACTTTACTGCGTTCACTAGGAATTTTTGAATAATTCATAACGGCGAACAGGACATTCAAAACACGCAACGCAATCTGAATACCAACTAAGCTGAAGGAGGTGTGTACTTTCACGCACATACTCAGAAATGTTTGTGCAACTTTAGACTGCGCTGACTAGCAATGTATACATACATAGAACACACATATCCAAATGTATATACAGTGAAACCTCCCTTGGGCGGACACTCACCGTCAGTCATTTTTTGTCCGCCCAAGAGAGGTGTCCGCTTAATGGAGGGGAAGCCTATTTTAGAACTTTTTAATGTTTTAATTAATTGAATAGTCACTATTTCTTATTTGAATAAAAGATATTGATATTACATCGTTCAAACAAAAATGTGCATGTATTTTTTCAAAAGTGCACATTTCATTTATGTGCGTAAGTACATATTCAGTAATAACAAAATAAAAATAAATATTACATTCTAGTCCATAAACTACATAAAATCATAGA
This sequence comes from Rhagoletis pomonella, assembly GCF_013731165.1. Taxonomy (NCBI): domain Eukaryota; kingdom Metazoa; phylum Arthropoda; class Insecta; order Diptera; family Tephritidae; genus Rhagoletis; species Rhagoletis pomonella. Next base: position 1,427 of record NW_023474749.1, read on the forward strand.
TTTATTACATAAAAAACTGGGAAATTGTCGATTGACGTAAGTTTTATTTTAAATTTTTTTCAGTGTCAGTACCTTTTTCATCAATAGTTTTCATGTTTTTATCAGTCTCCAAGGGTTTCTGACAATTCAAATAACGAACCTAAACCACTGCGCAAACCAAACTAAATGTGTGCATAACAATCACATTTTGTGCGGGAAGTCCCCTTTTTCCATTTAGTAGTCCGCCTATGAGGAGTTCGCGTCCGCTCAACGGAGGTTTTTGCTTGATTTGTTATGAAAAGAAATCTTAATGTCCGTTGATAAGAGGTTCGCGTCCGCCCAATAGAGTTTTTGTGTCAATTTTATGCAAAATAACTGTCCGCGTCCGGCCAAGAGAGTGTCCGCTTAAGAGAGAGTAATTTGTTCCGAAATTTATACTTAAAACTTGGTATAGGGAAAAATGTCCGCCCAAGGGAGGTGTCTAATAGAGGTGTCCGTTAGGAGAGGTTTCACTGTATTCATATGTATACGCATACGCGCATTTCTTGCTGGTCGCGTGTTTCAGTTGCTTATGTACATACATACACATGTACATACATACGTAAATATATATAAGAGTACATATGTGTAGGATGTATGTATAATTACCAAAGTACATACATATATCAGAGAACATTAGAAATTCTTCTGAAAATCGCAAAAGTCTGCTATAAAATATCCCCCGTATGCAAGAATGATAGAATACAAGATTACGCCTATCAGAGAGGATTTTTGAGAATAACTTTTGTGTCACGTCACACTGTTGCAATTGCGAGAGAGAAATGCCAAAACGTGAGCAAGAATGGAAGAAGAAGAAAAAATGTTGCAAGAAAAACGTAAACAAGTTGCACAGATGTGACGTCATACAAACAACGATTCTGTCAAATTCACTGAGAGAGGAATAGCGGTACCGTTATTGGCGCAACCTCTATTTCTCTCAATCGTGCCCCGTATGTATATATTACCGTTTGTGAAACAGGGTTCTTTCAAATAAAAGATACACTATTTCAACGATATACAAATCAAAGACCGCTGATTTTTATGCATTTTATTTTACAAGGCAGAAATATTTAGCATAATAAGATTTAATTCCGAAATATCTCGAAGCAAAAATTACGAACACTTCCCAAAAAATCCAAAAGATCTTAAGGTAAAATACGGATTCTCGAAAACATCCAGATTGGTGCCAAAAATAATTTAACTCCAGGAAGCATTTCATCTTTTTATCAATAGTCAGGCGTATTTCTTGCTCAAATTAATAAAATCGAAGTTTTCTAAGTCATGAGGAAATCATATTTTATAAGAGTGGGCATTTATTTTTATGTAAGCTGTGCCTACCATAGTCCCTTATAGGTACGGTGACATAAATATGGATTCAAAATGAAGGACAATTTTTCAAAAATATGCCTACATATATTAACGTAGTATAAAAATATCAAAAGAGTGTTTATGATTCTAAATTCTTAATACATTTTAAACTTTAAAAACGAATCACGTTTTCTTCATCGATATTAATCTTTTTTTACATGAATATTTATAAAAGTATAGTAAAACATATTATAATTACAATAGCTTACACGAAAAGTGAAAATATTTAAAAGATTATTTTATAGGCAAATTTTGACCCGTTCAAAACGAAAACAATACCCTTTTTTTTGGTTTTTTGTACTTTTCGCAGTTATTTGTCAAAAATCGACATCATGAATCGACGTAAACGACGAGTTACAAAGGTATTTATGATATCTTTACAAAGATATGTAACGGGTGATTTTTTTGAGGTTAGGATTTTCATGCATTAGTATTTGACAGATCACGTGGGATTTCAGACATGGTGTCAAAGAGAAAGATGCTCAGTATGCTTTGACATTTCATCATGAATAGACTTACTAACGAGCAACGCTTGCAAATCATTGAATTTTATTACCAAAATCAGTGTTCGGTTCGAAATGTGTTTCGC
>NW_023474750.1:0-3401 GCF_013731165.1 Rhagoletis pomonella
CTAGTTCGGAACTATCGAAAAAGGGATGCAGCGGGGGGCAATTGACACTTCCTAGGACATCGCCAGTTGCTTGCATGCAAAAGAGATTTATCGCGAACCAGTACTGGGTCTAAATGTACTAGAAGCGCCCCAGTTCAGAACTAGAGATTTTCCCCACAGGGTATAAATGCATATATAATATACTGTAATATGTTTGCACCAAGTTTTGAAGGCATTCCTCATCAGAGTTGGGCATTATTCGAATAAATTGTTATTTAGATAATTATTCGAATAAAATTTTATCCGTAATATAATTATTCGGAGATAACTTATTCACGAATAAATTATTCGTGAATAAATTTCTTGCGAATAATTTATTCGTTATTTTATTCGTTATTTTAAATAATGAATAAAAACTAATTTTTAACACATTGAGCCACCTTTTACTTTTATTTCTATTGTCAAGGATTGTAAGTTAGCTGAATTTTGTTTACTATTTTATCAAGAATACTAGCCCATTCCCTATGGTTTCGCGGCCCCTGATAAGATTTTTTGCGTTGGCCAATGCAAGAATAGCGTTGAAAACCAAATATGGGTAAAGTAAAAATTCTCACACATATTTCTGCCAAAAAAATAGCGCTCTGATGCTATATGCAAGAAAAAATTCCTTTCAATGTCATGAGCTTTACCTCCACTTGTGAGATCTTTTCTAAGCGAGCGTAATCTTCTTCTATGATCTTGCAACTACAACATTGGTCTGATGCGTCAACCTCTAGTCTTATGTCATGTAGGCCAACAAAAGTCCTTATAAGGATGCTGAAGAGCACAGATTTGCGTCCTCGATGTAAAATTTGGCCATTGATATAGGAATTGGAAGGATGTGGTCGAAACTTTCCTTGCTGATTCGCCACTTTTAAAATATCCAAGAGCTGGTTCCTTGAGTCTTACTGCTGCAGCAATGGCCGCCCGAGCGATTTCATCAAGCGGAGGTAGATGCAAGGTCGCATTTAGGGTATATGACGGCGTGGGACATCGTAAATTCGTATAATATAAACATAAAAAACAAAGGAGTCCAGACATATGGGGTTTCTAGAGATTTCGACTGCAGCACCATTATGAATTGCAACCTGATTGTACAATAAGTAGGGATTTTCTAAACAACTCAACTGTAGCGCCACATAGCGGATCCATTTTTCGCATAAGTATTTTTCATCATGCAGGAAGAACACATTTTGAATTTGAACGAAATCAGTTCATAAATACGGCTTTTATAAATAACTCGGCTCCATCGCCACAAAGGAGTTTTCTAGTAGCCTTTAATAGGACTTAATGCGCATGGAATAACCTCCGAAAATTTGATTTAAATCTATCTAGGGGTTTGAGTTAAATCACAACAACGAAAACGGTTATCATTTTATACATAAATATATGTACATATCTATATACATAAATTACTTGTTTTATTATTATTTTATTCGTTATTCGAATAATTAATGAAGATAATAATTATTCGAATAACGAATAACATAATTTATCCGTCATTCGAATAATTTTTTTTTGAATAACCAAAATTATTTATTATTTACGAATAACAAGAAAAACAATTTATTCATTTGTTATTCGCCATTCGAATAAATTTTGCCCAACTCTGTTCCTCATCTACTAAAGGTGGCAATGCAAACAATAATTATCCAAAAAGAAAATTCATGAGCTTTAAAATGGTGGTGAGTTATTAGAAAAACACATTTATGGTGAGAAGTTATAAGCGTTAAAAAATGCTTATTGGATGTCCCACCCGTCACAGCAAAATATGATTTTCTTGACGTAACATGCAAATTCTTAATTTTCCCATTGTTTAAATGAGGTCCCCCTATTAAAAATATAATAAATGTTCACATCAAATCAGCGGTGTTCATTTTACTCACGAACTATATGTCCTCAAAGGTGACTCGTCCCACTCATCACAAAATGTTGTCCCACCCGTCAAGAGCAAAGCTTTTTTTTTTTTAAATATAATGATGTGCTATTAAAGCAAAAATGGTGCTTAACATTCCAATAACTACATTCCAGAAAGCCGCAATGAACGAAATATTTATAATTTGTCTAAAATTGGGAAACGAATCCAACAACTCAGAGAAGCGGGTGTCATCGTTGTCCCACCCGTCACGCTTGGAAAATGTTAAATTTCTGTGTAAATTATATAATTAAATTTTATACTTTATCAGTTTTGTAATAAACTGATATATCTGACTTCAAGTGTTAAAAGTTTGACACTTGTCAAATCAATGGTTAAAGAGAATTTACTAAAAGTTTGAGCGAAAACGAGTTAAAATGTCCCACCCGTCACTTTGGAATGCCCCATATAAATTTAAATTTTCTTAATTTTGGTCGTTTTGAATGGTTTCCCAGTGCAAAATTGTATCAACGTAAAAAAAAAATATGTAGGTTAGGTTGATTGGATTGCATTGTAAATTCTTAGCGATTCAATTTACAGTAGCCAGTTATTAAAAATATTAAGCAAAGTTTGATCAACAATATCTACAAAATGAGAAAATTTGGCGCTTCCGTTTCATTTGCAGTTATGGTTCGATTGCTTCGAAAATCTATACATATAATAAAATTGTAACAGGCCGATGTCTGCAATTTATAGATTTTAAAGAAAAAGTAATGTGGGGGTATTTATTAGAGCAACAGAAGCCAAATCAACCATTTTTAGAATTTTTGTCTGTCTGTCTGTATGTTTGCACGCGCATCACTCGAAAACGAATGCATGGAATTGAATGCAGTTTTCACCGATGTATTGCTAGAGTCTATAGGGCTGCCAGACGTCCCGGTTTTCCCTGACATGTCCCGGTTTTAGACCATTTGTCCCGGTGTCCCGGTCCAACCTTAAAATGTCCCGGGTTTCGTTTAAGTGTCCCGGTTTTCTATTTGATTGCACAAATTTTGATTAAAAATTACTACACTGGGAGAAAAAACGCGTTGTAATATTAAGAAAAATTTTGAATATTTTTTATTTGATTATCGTTTTAAAATTTTCGTATTTAAAAACTTTCATACCACGCACACGTGGTGTTGAACCAAACTGAACATTTGAATGCGCATTTACATGTTTGGCTGTAGCACATGTCTGGAGTGCACGAAGATGCTTGCCACAAATTGTTAATTTCCAGAGCGTCAGGGTTAAAATCCCATTACAGGCAGCATGGAATTTAAATATATATTTTTTTTAACTTAATTATGAAAAAGCATCCGTTAAGTGCAAACCGCTTCATTTTAATATTGGCGTATTTGAATTGAATATTTCTATACTAAATACTTGTATACTTAAATTTATTACGAGTTGGGTTGGTGCTCTTTCATATGCGATTTTTGTTTTAATTTAGCACGTTTTGCACAAGCAATAGTTGATGATTAATATA
>NW_023474751.1:0-3401 GCF_013731165.1 Rhagoletis pomonella
GGGTGCTACGCCCCACGCACCAAGCGCTTCCGCACAGGCGCATTAAAATATCTTTGGAAGTGTTCATGGTAGAGTTCTGGAACTTGGTATGGAGATATACGAAATCAATCGCATACTCATGAAGAAAACGGGTAGCTGTTGGAAAGCGGGGCGCGGCACCTCCCATATAAATCGAATTTTAATACTGAATATCTCTGAAGGTATTCATGGTACAGTACTGGAACTTCGTATGGAGATATGAATGTAGTTGAAATCAAGCCCATACATATGGAGAAAATTTGGGCTATTTGAAAAGGGAGTGTGGGGCCTACAAACGTACTGACCTTTAGCTATTTTTGAATGTATTTTTTTTATTCTTCTGTAGGTGTGTTTGTGAGTGATCTCCTCCTAAATGGTTGTATGGATTTTTACGGAACTTTTTGTGTATTTGAGTGGGTCTCTGGATGGTTTAGTTTCACAATTTAATCCGACAGTTGGCGCTGTAGTTGAGTTATTACTAAAAATCTTATTCATGATCCGATTTGGCTAATGCTTTTAATATGTATGCAATACTATTGCAAAAACGTCCTGCCAAGTGGTGCTGAAGTCGAGCTATTACTAAAAATAGCCAAGTGAGAAAAGGGGCCGTGAAGGTCAGATTAAATCGACCTTTTGCACCGTTGAGTATATCGAACGCTCCTGCGTTGCGATTGGCCCAATGGATGTGATTTTCCAATATTATTATGCGTTCAAACTTTTAAGGTATTTCGTCTGAAATAAGTATATGTATATTGCATTTCTGTAGAACAATGATTCGCACCCATTTTGAAATTGCCACCAACTATACTGTAAAGCTTCTAGGACATTCACTATAGAACCGGGTCAGGGAGTGAAGAGGAAAAAATTTATTTCGCTTTGCAGACGAATGTGCCTATGAAAATTGTAAACGTGAATTGTTGGTGAAAATCTTGGACCAAAAAGTTTCAATAAAATATATAAAAATTTTGGGCGGGACGAAGTTCGCCGGGTCTGCTAGTAAGTAATAATTGCAATTCCATAATTATAGTTTCAAGAAATATTTGAGAAATTATTGAAAAATAATGAAATGCGCGTAGTTACCAAATAAATAAATTTACACAATTCTTCTGTGAAAATTTCGGACGGAGCTATTTAGTTTTGTCACTATTGTCGCGACAATTTTATCAGAGTGACACATTATCGACAATATTTCAGTATTGTCACTGTCGCTTTCCAAAAATCTTGCCCTGAAATTTTGTGGAAAAACGTCAATTGTCGCACCTGCCACTTTTTATTTTTAGGTATTCGAACTTTTTTATCGGTACAGGGTGACTTGGAATTATTGAAACCGAACCATGTAAGACCTCAACTCTCAACTGACAAACGTCTAGATGGATTTGGATGAATTTTGGCACACGGATCGCTTGTAAATTTGATTAACATTTGACTTATTTTTTAGTTTTTGAAGACGGTTGCCACCTGTTTAAAATGTTAATTTAAATTTTGTTGTTTTAACGCGCAAAACTTAAAAATAAACAGCAAGTCTATACCACAAAAAGATAGTGTCATGTTCATTGGTAGGACATTAGATAGGAGACTTTCCTGGAAAATGTATATAGGACACAAATCTAAATTAAGCCTAAATAACAAGATGCTGCTTTTTAATATTATGATTAAACCATGTTGGGCATATGAAATCGGGCTTTGTGGCACAGCGTGCAATTGCATTTTGAACAGACTTCAAAGACGGCAGTCAAAAATTTTACGCGCCATATGCGAAACACCGTGTTGCATAATAAATACGAATATCCACAGAAAGGTCTCAATATAAATACGGTGCATGAGGACATAAGAAAGCTAAGCTCCAGTTACTCAGCACTGTTATTGAACCATCCAAGTCGACTAGCGAGAGATATACTTATCCCGAGATATGCAGGAAGAATAAAAGGAAAGGATTTTCCCGATGCGCAATATAATAAATTTGGATATCTGAAATATATCAATTTCGACTCTGGAACTCGTCCTTTCAGACCGCCTGCCCATAACGATATCCAGCGATCCTGCTGCTCGGAGTCGTGTCCATTCCGACAGCCGCAACATTTTCAATAAATATACCTATATGTATGTATGTAAAAAAATAAAATTTCTAAAGGGCTGTTTGCAGCTCTCCAGAAAACCGGAAAAATTCGTATAAAATGAGGCACAAGAAATGGAAAAGAAATTTTCTTTTATCAAAATTTCTTAAATCAGCTTGCAGCTCTCAAGAAAAAAATGATATAATATTTTTTTTTTCAAGAAAATTTCAAGTAAAAGCAAAGTACTTTTTCAACCAACAGAAAACAATTAAAAATATTTCTTGTGATTTTTCTCTAGAACTGCAAACAGCCCTTAAGCATTTCCGCAGAAATTGTAAATATAATGAAAGTTTGTAAAATTTGAAAAAGTATTGTTAGTTTCGAAAGAAAGACTCAATAAATAAATAAGTACAATCTATTATACAAAAAAGAAATAAAAAAATGAAACGCCATCGATATTCATCTTTATAAATGGGCAACTATTCATTATCGATTAAAGCTGTCAATAAAAATTTAAATTTTTATCGATATATGTGACCTGGGCCCAATTGCACCAATGACTTATCATTTATCACTTTACAACTTTTGGATAAGCCTTTTTATTGAAAAGTAAAGTTGATAAGTGTTGCACTTTACTTATCATAAAAAACTTATCAATTTTTAAAAAAATGAATAACTGACATGTTTTTTGGATAAGTCGATTTGATAACCATTGCACAGCCAATTTCTTTTGCTTTTCAAATAGAGAACTTTTCCAATAATGTGCTTAGCTAAAATGATTACCGTTTCTCAATGAAAAACGAAAGCTTAGCAAACTCATGTGCGATTTGATAAACATTTTCAATTTATCTTTTTTTTCTTACTATGTCGCGCGCACAAAGCACAGCCAATATATTAGCTGTCTTAAAAATTATTAAGGAAAAAAGTAAGTCCGTATTGACTATGTATGTTTACATAAATAACAAAATTTTTCTAAATTAAGGATTATTTATTTGGATCTTTCCAAAATAACTCAGTAACAGGTTAACAAATCATAGTTCCATCAATGCTCCCCGCGTCTTAAGGAAATTCACCAATGTTGAAAAATTTTGTGGCAATATTTTTCGTAAATTCCCGCCAACAAATAGTTTCATCCATCAATTTGTTTATCAGGGCATTTGCCACTCGATGGATTATTGTACATACCGCTAATTTGTGAACCCCACGCATTTGACCAATTCCATGATGTTGGCTACCATTACCTAATTAGTGCATAGTCAATAATAATTGCTGTAGCGGACTTAAGCCATTATTACACCCACTGTTATATTGTAGGTCCGCTCCAATTTT
>NW_023474752.1:0-3401 GCF_013731165.1 Rhagoletis pomonella
GGGTTCTTAAACAAAAACTAAAGGCGAACAACGTGATCACAACAAAATCAGACAAAGGAAACACAACGGTATTGATCAATAAAAATGAATACATAGAAAAAACGGAACAAGTAATAAAAGAAACAGGCTGCAATAAAATGGGAAATGATCCAACCGATGAGTACCAAGTGGCAATAAAAAGCGCGATAAAAAGGGCGACAACGATAATAAAGGAGTCTGTTTTTTATTAGACCGACAAACAATAAACATGAAATACAATATTTTGAACTTTACATTTAACATAAAACTCACATTTAACAATAACAACATTTACATATATCACAGGAAAAATTTTTTGTGTACATTAACACCCCTCAATTGTTTGTTTGCTTCTGCTTTCGCTGGCGTTCATTCCTACTTTGGATAACAGCTGTGTAAGCGCTGTTTATGTTGTCCACGTCTTCTTTGGAAATTCATCGTGTTGTTAAGCTGCTCCTGTATGCGGAGACTTTCCAGTGTCATTCGTCTTCTTTCTACATCTAAGATCATTGTATTCGCGAAGTCAGCTGTGTGTTCGTTGCTAGTCAGGTGTTGAGCCAATGCTAGTCAGGTGTTGAGCCAATGCGGCGAGCAAACCCGAAGCAACAAAAAATAATCAAGCAATAAACATGAAGCATTTTGATCAACATATTAAACTAAAATACGACGACGAAACATGTTACACTATCAAACAGTACACCAAGAACGGTAAAAAACTAGCTAAACAGAAAGAAAGACTAAAATTTCTACTACAATGCAAGGACTATGGCATTACGCCGCCGCACTTACAGGGAAAAACGATAAAACTCATACACGGTTTCAAACTTGACACCTACCGTCGGGAATTGAAAAAATTAGAACAAACATTTCTTTTAAAAATCCTCAACCTTGAAGTTAAAGAAGCCAACACAAATATTAAAATTATAACAACAACTATGAAACACATTCAAGACACACTACAAAACAAGCTTCAAGAAAGATAATTTGAGAAAATAATTGAAAGCCAAAAACAGTTCTCAAATAAAATCGCAATGGATACACAACAAACACATTATAAAAAACTTCAGAATCAGATTTCAAAAAATGTGACAAAATTTGGCATTAGGTATAATGAAGAATGGTTCATAAGGAAAACTGAAATTGAAGTACCACAGGAATATCGGTTGCTACTCTCTCTTGGCAATAAATTCGCACTGCCTGTTTCAAGAAAGACGTTTTGACCTATCGAAGTTATTGCAGATTTGGAACAAGGATACAAGAGATCGAAGACGACAGAGAAAAAGATATGGTAAGAAGCAATATTGCAGCCAAAATCAATACGTTTTCCAAAAAAATCAACAACAACACGAAAGAAAAATTCTTATTAAAAACATATACGGATACCAGGAAATTCATAAACCAATACAAAGACCAAATAATAATAACGAACGCAGACAAAGGCAGTAAAACGGTCATGTTGTATAAAGAGGATTACAAATCAAAAATAGGTGAATTATTGAGCGACAAGAAAATGTACAAAACCAAAATTAAATTCAAAATTATTAAAAAGTCAATTTTTAATTATATTTATTGGTGTAAATTTAACCTTTTTCCCTCAACATTTTTTAGGGTTAGCAGGTATACCTCGACGATATTCAGATTATCCAAGAAGCTTATACTACATGAAATGTAATTTCAACTATTGGATCTTCTATTTCATTACTAGGAATTTTATTTTTCTTATTTATTATTTGAGAAAGTTTAATTTCACAAAGACAAGTAATTTATCCAATACAATTAAATTCCTCAATTGAATGATTACAAAATACACCCCCAGCAGAACATAGATATTCTGAATTGCCTTTTTTAACAAATTTCTAATATGGAAGATTATTAGATTTATAAATAATTGACAACATGAGCAGCTCTTGCACTTGAAAATAGTGCCTATCCTCTTATAGAACAACTTACATTCTTTCATGATCTTACACTTATAATTTGAGTAATAATTACTACCTTAGTTGATTATTTAATATTTATATTATTTTTTAATATTTATACAATCCGAAATTTATTACATGGCCAAACTATTGAAATAATTTGAACAATTCTACCAGCTATTGTTCTTTTATTTATTGCATTTCCTTCTTTATGATTATTATATTTATAAGATGAAATTAATGAACCCTCACTAACTTTAAAAACTATTGCACATCAATGATATTGAAGTTACAAATATTCAGATTTTACAAATGTAGAATTTGATTCCTATATGATTCCAACAAATGAATTAACTACAGATGGGTTTCGATTATTAGTAACCCGAGTAATTTTACCTATAAATTCTCAAATTCGCATCTTAGTAACTGCAGCAGATGTAATGCACTCTTGAACAGTTCCGTCTTTAGGTGTAAAAGTTGATAGAACTCCTGGTCGTTTAAACCAAACTAATTTTTTAATAAATCTACCAGGTTTATTTTATGGACAATGTTCTGAAATTTGTGGTGCTAATCACAGTTTTATACCGCTTGTAATTGAAAGTATTCCTATTAATTACTTTATTAAATGAATTACACATAGAGTAAATTCCGTCATCCCTTGTCAAATTTGGTTTGGAGACAAACCGGTTTCGTCGTTGTGCCATCTTAAGTGTCATTTTTCGTTCTGAATAGTTCGTGTTTCCTTCCGCTTTTTATGTATTCGTGTTACTATCTGTTTTAACTGTCATTAGGTCATGCATACCCATCTAAGTGCGGCCGCTTTTGTTTCATTATCTCACAGGTAGGCGCTTTTTGGTTGCTTGTATTCGCCGGCGGGTAGAAATCCGTTATTTTTATTTTCTTGGTTTTCGTGATTGCGTCGGTTTATGTTCCGTTATTTAACAGGTATTAGGTTGCTTGCTTATGCCGGCAGATAGAAATCCGTTATTTTCATTTTCTTGGTCTCTTCGGCGTAGGTATGTATCTTCGCGTTGGCGTTTTTTTCAGGGGTCTTCTCATATTTTCCGTACAACATCTTGAGTGGTTCGAATATTACATCGGATATGGTGTTTGTTTGTTCGTTTATAATTCTCCCTTGAAATGTTTTCTGCTTGTATATTTCAATGTTTTCCAATATGTTCAAACGCCGTCCTTTATGCTATACATGGAGGAGTTTGGCTGCCTTATTAATTTTCATTGGTGTACATTTATTTTCGAACATATGATTTGCGAAGTTTGATTCTGGTGTGACGCTTGGTTTTTGTGTCCTCTTATTGTAGTCTCTTATATGTTCTTGGAATCTTGTTTTAATCTTACGGCCAGTTTGCCCTATGTAGCTATACTTGCATTCACACGTTAATTTGTATACACTCTGCTCATCTAGAGTGTCCTCTTCGTTTGTGCTGTTGTTCAGTATCCTTCCGA
>NW_023474753.1:0-3401 GCF_013731165.1 Rhagoletis pomonella
GTACCGAAATTTTCTCCAACAAGTCTTGAAACGGTCCGGAAATGGGCCTTTACTACCTGAAAACGAACTCGAATTAGTCCCGAAATCGTCCGCAGCTTATACCGATATGTTCCCTAAATAGTCCTGAAATATTCGTGAATCATCCCGAAATGGGTCTGAAATAGCCCCAAAATTATCCTCAAATAGCCGGGAGGTAGTGTTGAAATGGTCCTAATCTAGTCCCGAAATGGTCCGCAAATTGCCGTAATTAGTCCCGAAACGGTTCCGAAATGGACCTGAAATAGGTCTGAAAGGGGCCTAATATTGCAGTGAACTATCCCGAAGTGGACCTGAAATATTCCTAAAATAGCCGTGAACTGGCCGCGAAATTATCACGAAATGACCCTAACAAAGTTCTGAACTGCTCCCGAAACGATTCCGAACAAGTCTGAAGTGATCCTAAAATAGTCCTAAAATTGCCCTGAAGTAGTCTAGAAGTGAAAATATCGAGAACTTGCTCTGAAATGATAACCAAGAAGTCCACAAATGGTTCCAAAATGGTTCCGTAGTAGTCCCAAAATGATCTCGAACTAGTCCCGAAATGCTCGCGAGATAATACCGATATGTTCCATAAATAGTCCTGAAATAGTCGCAACTATCCCGTAATGGACCTGAAATAGCCCCAGATTGGTTCTCAAATAACCGTGAACTAGTCGTGAAATGGTCCTGATCTTGTCCCAAGACGGTGCCGAAATGATCCCCAAATAGTCCCTAAATGGCCCTGAAATAGTTCTGAACAGGTTCCGAAATGATCCCGAACTAGTGCTGAAGTGGTCCCCAATTAGTCGAAAACCAGTATCAAAATGGTCCTGCAATAGCCCTGTGCTGGTCCAAAAATGCTCATCTTTACATACAAGAAGTAATTACACATTTTCTGCTGGGTTACACAAGAACAAGTTACAGATTTCATACTGGGTTAACGCAAATTTTACCTACACCGAGGACTAAGTTGCTTATAGATCATAAATGAATGTATGGGTGCATGTATTATAACAATACTTTTGCTGAATTAGAGAAAATTAAATTTTCTACCAATTTGGCGTGCACACAGCGCAATTTTAAACACTCATACATTTGTATTTATGTGTATGTATGTTTGCATGTTTAAGCGTACATCAATTTGCATCTATACGAGCACGTTGCGGAGCAGCCATATTATACCCAACCAATGCAATTAGATTTTAATTAAGCACAAACGCGCGTCACTTACCACAAACAGGATGTTGCGGTGGTGGTGCTGGTCGAGCTGCCGCTGCTGCCGCTGCCGCCGCCAAGTGCATCCTTTGCCATACAACGCCCGAAACAGGAGCCCATTGTTGTTAACGGTGCGAGCTGCTGTGGCAAATGTTCGCTTCCAACAACAAATTCTAAAAAATTGGCTGCTGGTAGATGCGTTTGAGTTTGTTGAATGGTTGCTCCTGCTGCTGCTGTTGCCGCAAAAGCTACTACCACGTTTGGATTATAGCTGCCAGCAAAGTGTAACTCCGTTAGGGCAAAAATAACAAACGCAACATTAGCATAGGAAATCAGAGTTAAAGTGAAACGAACGCTTGTCAGGTGGGATCGGGTAACGTTGATCCGGCTATGGTTACAGCTTCCGGTTGCTGCCGCAAAAGTCAGCTGTGTTTGTGGCCACTTATTCTTCCTTTGACAAGCCAATCTCCCCGCCGCTTTTCGTTGTTGGTATGCTAAACTTATTACACGCACAGCTGCTGCGCTGTTGTTGTGGTTGCTGTGCGCTTTTGTTTTTAGCGTAAACGCTAACTGCTGGGTTGCCGTTGCTGTTGTTGTTGTTGTTGTTGTTGTTGTTGTTATAGTGGCTTTTGCTGTTTGTATTGCATTTAATTTGCTGTTATTTTTTTTTTATGTAAGCCCTGTGTGCCTCAAATTTTCCACAACAAATGCAGCAACCGCAACGCCGCCACGTACGCGCATCCATTTGCATAGAAATGTTCGAAATTTTCTTCTGCTGCAGGATAATATTTGCGCAGGAAATCGTCGTTTTTCATAGAATAACTGTAGTTTAAACATTGATGATTCTTTATTCGTTTCTCTTAAGTGCAACACGAAGTATTTGTTTTCGCATTTGTCATTGTTATTGTTGTTGCATTATAGCTCTTTTTGTTATTGTTGTTGTCGCTGGTGTTACATGAACTTGTCTCGCCGCCATTGCTATGACTTGCTGAGTTTGTTAAAGTTTTCAGCGATGGCATTGGCTCAGGTCAAGGATTTCATAGTGGCTTGGTGCTATTGAGCTCCACAAAGTATGCTTTAAGAATTACATATGCTACAGGAAAACAAGTTTTTAACAGCTATTTACAAAGTTTCTGTCATTTATACACAACTTTTGGCAATTTGTTTTTTGCCCCAAACACTTGCACAGTGACACAAACGTACATACACCACTAACTGCAAAGCCACTTCAAAACAAGTCCCAGTACGTACACTCGTCAAGCACCATCAATTAAGGCTAATCAATTTCTCGGGCCGTAATTTTTCATTGCATACTTTTATGAGCCACACAGCTCACACATTCTTTTGAGTACATTTTTTTCCACAAAAACTTCCACGGTGTTGCTCGACTTCACAGTTAAAAACAATTAATTCACATTTCACCCGTCGGCTTAGGAGTAGTTTTTAATAATTTGCTTTTTTCGCCTTTGTTATTTTGTTCACCTGTCACGATTGTGTCACACTCACTTCCATACTCGTTTGTATATTAACACAAAGCAACTCTCAACCACAAATCAACTTGAACATGGTCAAAAGACAAAGGCAAAGGAAGTCAAGCAAAAACAAAGGGGCTTACCCGCAAACACGATAAAAGTGTGTAGTAAAAGTAAAAAGAGAGAGCCTCAAAGGCCCCACCACCTCTGTTAAGAGTCGAAGTCACAATAGCTGTTAGGTGGGGGGAGGCGCTATCTATGGCTCTTGTCGCTTTGAATGCGTCACGTCACTGCATGACACCGACACCAACGCCACAACTCGTGCAACTGGCGTCCTACGTTGTCGAGCATTCAGTTGCAAGCAGTCGTAAGCAGTGTTGCCACACAATTTTTTTATTATTTACCAAAATCACCGAAAAAAGTTACCAAATTCAACAAAAAATTACCAAACTTATTTTATGTGCAGAACTGTACAAACATACATATCGAGCCCTAACCGCCAAAATAACGTAAGCGACATTTTTTTTTTTAATTTTTCTTTTCTCTGCGTCAAAAATAAAATTAAAAAAAAAAATGTCGCTTACGTTATTTTGGCAGTTAGGGCTGGATATGTATGTTTGTACAGTTCTGCACATAAAATAAGTTTGGTATGTTTTTGTAATATGTTAAAAGTTCTCAAAATATGGTGCGGCTATA
>NW_023474754.1:0-3401 GCF_013731165.1 Rhagoletis pomonella
TAGTCACTGACAACGGTTTAAATGTTAAAAATGCAATTAAAATGTATCTTAGAAAAGAACATCTACCATGCGTGGCGCACACTACAAACTTAATTGTCAACGACGCAATAAAATCGAGTGTGAAAAGTGTAATGCTTGAAACACAAGTTCGCCGAATTGGGCGATGCCGTCGTTCACCGTTCGCCCTGCTATTTCGCCTACTTTAACAGAATTAGAGCGGTAGCGAAAACAGCTGATACCATTTCGTCGCACTTATAAGTTAGGTGACCATATTTTGAAAAACGAAACCATATTTAGAAATGGGCCCCTATTATGAGTTGCATTCGTTTTTCGATCTTCGCTGGCTATCGAAGATCGAAAGTGAAATTCGTATTATGAGCTATGCAAGCGTGTCGAAATTTTCGTTGAGTATCGAATTTTCTGTCGAACAGAATTTTGCTTTCGTTGGCGTAGCAAAATGTTAGAAAATTTAAAAATTGTATGATTTTGCATTTGTTTTCTTACTTTTTAGCGGCTAGACACTAATTTTAAACGTCGTGAATAGTAAACACAAGCTCGAAAGTCTGGTTTTACATATGAAAGAAAATCCCTATACGCTGTTGGCACGATCTCTGAAAACAAAATCATGGAGCTGTTTATAGTTTTAATATATTTTAGATAGATTAGGATCACAAAATTTCTTATATATATTGTATGTCAAAATATATTCGAAAGACTGCACTTAAACTCTCACGTTTTCTGCTCCTGGCCAGTTTTTTAAGCCCTCATCCTCTGACGAATCGTTCACCAGAACTCCGTTGTACTAATTAAATTTTAGTTTCTTTTACCACGTGTTTATAAACTCTTTCTCTTTTTTGTTTCATTTTAGTATGCACAAATTTACATATGTATAAGCACACTATTTAGTTTGCTCAATTTGTAAACAAAGCTTCTCAGCAGTGAAAAATATACTATTGTGAACAACTTAAACAAGCGAAATTCACAATAGCGCTATTCTTCATCGAATGAGCGCCATAATACCAAATGAAAATTCGTTCGCTCAGCACTTTCGACCCCAGTCGAAAATCGAATGCAACTCATAATAGGGGCCATGATGAAATGATAACTAATATAAATATATAAGGCAAAGGGGAATTATTATAAATTATTTTATTTTAAGCCAGGTTAAACGAATCGATCACTGTATTTTTCAACCATCAAAAATCATTCGGGTTACATGCTGTTTTCTTCAAATTCTTCGAAAGTAAAAAACATACGGCCACCTTTAGCATATACTGCCGCTATCGCCCAGCAGAGCGATAGAAATAAATCTATCGCCACGAAACGCCGCCGAGCGAACTTCGCATTTCGCTTTGGCTGTGTTCAATTTCATATGCCGGCGGGTGTTCTAAGTTTGACAGCGCTAATGTCGCTGTGGTGAGTTCGCCGTTCGCCGGCATTGTGTTTCCACGGTAAAGCTTTGGTTGGACACTTTAAACATAGCGCACAAGCAAGTCAAAAGCTTAAAGATGTACAGCAGCAAATGGGATTTCCAGTTTTAAAAGTTAAGCAGGACGTTCCAACTCCAAATTATTTGAATGGATGACGATATTATTATCCGGTATAAGTATATACTAGGGCTGGGAATTTCATCCGGATTTTTCCACCATCCGGATAAACCGAATATTCGAATATCCGGATACCTAAACGAAAAATCCGGATATCCGGATGCTACGATAATATTCGGATATCCGAATATCCTGATTTTTCGTTGAATAATGTTTACTGTATGCAGATCGAAAATTATTAGATCGTTGAAGCACACATCGAAAAATTATTCACAAAAATTGTGTGTTCATTATTATATCTACGTCAGATCTATTCCGTGCACATATATGAGTGCTAAAACACCAAGTAAAATTTGGGATCATTTCCAAAAAAGTGAGGACAAGAATAGTGCCATTTGTTTATTTTGTAGCAAAACGCTACAAAACAAAGGGTCAACTTCAAGCCTTTGGAACCACTATACATTTTTCCATATTCAAGAGAATGGCGTGGACGCAGCTTATCTCTCTGAATCTCGGCCAGAGTCTACACCGAGTAGCAGTTCATTAAAACGACACTTTGGAGACACACCTTCACAAAATTCGGAATGAAAAAGTTCGAACATCGCGTGTAGCTCAAGCTGTTCGCGCGAAGTATATGTCTAAAGAATGTCAAGAGCTAATAACACAAGCGATGGTTAATATGATTTCTGTCGACTTATTACCTATTTCATTGGTGGAATGTGATGGATTCAAGAATTTTGTGAATATGCTAGAACCAGAGTACGTAATTCCCTGTCGCAAAACCATTTCCGGCAGAATTCAAGCCATGCATACCAATGAACTAGAGAAAGTTAAAAAAACTCTTAGTTCTGCATCTGATATAGCTTTGACAACTGATTGCTGGACATCAAGAGCCACGCGATCGTACGTTGGACTCACAGCTCATTATTGTGGTTATTGTTAAATGAAATGAAGAATTTATTAACATTTTTACCGTTTGTTGTTGTCATTTCGCTTGTTATTGTCATTTCGACATATTTGATTATTTCAGCCAGTTACCTTTACATTTTTCTATTTATTCTATATTGCGCATAATTTAATAAACGAATATTGTTCACCAATTGGTTAATTTTTTAGTGGATATCCTAAAATACGAATATTAACCGGATTTTCATAAATCCGGATATACGGATAGTTGCACAAACGAATATTAACCGGATATCCATACTATCCGGATTTTATCCGTGTCAACGGATAATCCGGATGGATATCCGGATATTCGAATATGCGGATAGTCCCAGCCCTAGTATATACTTATGTTCACAAATTTTCTGTTTTTAATGTAACTTAAATCTCGCTTTCAGGTGAAAACTATCCCACAGTATCTCTAGTTATTCCGTTATTAACTAGTTTGCAACATTCGTTAGACGAGATGAATCCGGAAACCGAATGCGGTAGATCGTTAAAAGAAGGTATGTTAGAAGCAACTACCCGGCGTCTTTCTCATATGAATACAAATGACATCGTCGCAAAAGCCAGTTTTCTAGATCCTCGATTCAAAATAATTGGCTTTGATAATGAATCTAATGCACAAATTGTACAACAAAAATTGTCTACTGAACTTACAGCAACGCTGCCAAGAAGGCAAAGTACTAATATAGTAGAAACGTTATTAAATGAGCCGAGCCATCTAGAAGCTAAAAAATTTGATATATGGTCGTACCTTGAAGCTCGAGTTTCAAGATGCCATGAAAATTGCAATTCAAGTACGAATAGTGAGCTCTTGCTTCAACAATATATACAATTACCTTACCCCAGAAGAGTGGAAAACCCTTTAGAGTTTTGGAAAAAACGATAAACCGCATTTCCAATACT
>NW_023474755.1:0-3400 GCF_013731165.1 Rhagoletis pomonella
CCATCGTAATCCTTGTTTAATTCTCTATAAAAAAACGTGGTTCAAAAGATTGGGGTGCTTCAAGAAATATTTTTAAAATATTTTTCTTTATGACGAGATGGTTTATTTTGTGAGAATCAACAATTTTCTGTAATTTTTTTCGAAACCTTATGTTATATTTGGTAAGGTGTTAAACATCGGGTTTTTGCAAAAAGTAAAGTTTTATTGCGGATTCCGATTGAATACCTATCCAGATATATTTGTATGGTAAGATTTTTTTTAAGGCGACAAACCCCTAGAAATGGGCGTGGCAATTGCAGGACTAAAATTAGCAAACCGCAGATTTTATTGCGGATTCCGGTAGAATATCGCTTCGTTAACAATATTTGTTTCACAACTTTTTTAATCCATATAGGTATTCTGGCGAAATCCACAATAAAGTCTAAATTTTTGAACTTTGGTTTTAATATAGCCACACCCATTTCTAGAATATTCTTTGATTGAAAAAGTTGTGGAACAAATGTTCTTAACAAAGCGATATTCTGCCGAAATCCGCATTAAAATCTGCGTTTGGCAAACTTTAGTCCTACAGTTGACACGCCCATTTTTAGGGGTTTGTCGACTTAAAGAAAAATCTTGCCGTACAAATATTATACCTGGATAGGTATTCTATCGGAATCGGCAATAAAATTTAAATTCTTGCAAAAACTAGATGTTTAACACCTTAATAAATATATCTCAACATAAGTTTTGAAAAACAAATTACAAAGAATTGTTGATTTTCACAAAATAAACCTTCTCGTCATAAAGAAAACATTTTAAAAATAGTTCCTGAGAAACCCCCATTTTTTTGAACCACGTTTTTTATAGAGAAGTAAACAAGGATTATGATGGTATAATTCTAGATCCCTAATTTACTGGTCCTCACTATGCAAATCAACTTCAAAAAGGTAAACTGTTAATTGCTAAGTTAGCTTTAGGACAATCTTGACCATCTTATATAAAAAGCGAGAAAAAAATCCCTCGAACACATGTTAGCTTATTTCATGTATAGAACCCATAAAAAAATGTGTAGCCAATCGTGACACCAAATTGGTGTCCGATATGAAAAAGAATGTCTCAATACGAAAGACAAATTTATCTGTTTAAAAGAACAACATTAATATTTCCTGCAAACACACATCGATTTATATCTTTTATCTCGCCTCCGACACCGAATTGTTTTCGTACAAAATTACGCAAAAAAGCTTACTCGTTCGTTTTTAGGCATGCCATTGTTACGAATTTCGAAAGTTCGAAAATACGATTCGGATTGCAGCATACTATTTCTACGATTCGTAGCAAATTCCGAATACAAAAGAGTTGCAGAATAGGGGTGTAAAGCAATTCCCTTTCGTACTGTCATTAGGTATGTAACTTGATAATGGAAATTGATGCATGTTTTATAATCCAAAAAGCATTTTCTAGTCTTCACGTTCATGTTTAACTCGAGTTTATGGGCCATTTTGGAGTTAAACTTTAAATACTACTCATAAACTCGAAGTTTGCCATACAAATAACTTTTGTTTAACTCGCCTTAAACAACACTTTTATTTGGAGTTAAAGCGAATGCAACCCTTTTTTTACAGAATTTGGTTTGTGTCTTTGATAATCCAAACCTGCAACCAACTTGCCGACAGTTCGCCTGTTCCCGTACTGCAGGATTTAATCAGAAATAATCCAAGGTCGTTCCGTGCGCATAAGTGCAGAATATCAGAAATCTAGCTATGCAAAAACCACGAATTACGAATTACGAAAATTCGGGTTCTAGAATAAGGGGGTCTGTTCGACAGAAAATTCGATACTCAACGAAAATTTCGTCACGGTTGCATAGCTACGAATTTCACTTTTGATCTTCGATCTTCCTTTGAATCGAATGCAACTCATAAAAGGGGCCTATATTTTTGTGAAAAGCTGACTTTCATGGTAGAAAGGAGCCTGCAAGGTGTATTTAACAAGGTGGTGTTGGGGCGACAGCTGAGCGTCGCCTGAGTAAAAGATTGTCGTAAGCGCAATTTTGACGATTTTTAGTTTTAGATACAGTTATATATTTTGAAATAAGGATTTTGGATCGGTGTTATCAGTTTTTTGGTATCTCCTTTAGTTTCCGAGATACTGACTACAATTTTTTTGATAATTTTGTAAAAATTTAGTTAGTGAAGCAGTCATATTAAACTAATCAATATCTCAAAAATGGTGTTCTCCATTTTTGGATATCTCCTTTAGTTTCCGAGATATTGAGTAAAAAGTGTCGTTAATTCAGTGTAAATTTTGATCACATTTTGTCGTATTTCAAACAAAGTGGGTGCCAAATTGTGGACAAATGCCGCTTGCGACAAAATTTTACTAAAGAAAATCCTTCATAAACTCAAAACTAATTAACAATAAACATTAAAAATTTAAGAATTTAACAATTTTGTGGACTAGTAACAGTTTCAGAGACTTCGAGAAAATCTATCTTCGCGTTTTTGAGAAATTGCATTCCAAACTTCAATCGCGATTTCCCACAACCTGCCGAAATTAACATACGAGGCATTTCATGTCACCGCGGCCACCTCTGTGCGCGACCACTAAGGATTTGGATGAAAGTTAAAGAGATTGAAGGTCTGGGTGACATGAATAAGCATATTTTGCCGATATGACGTAGGGTTGCCTATTTACATGGGACTTAAATTTCAAGAAAACGTCATACATACCTTTCTTTAAAGTGCTGTATCTTGCAAACCTTTTAACGCAACTTAATGAAAAAAATGTATTTCTTCCGTCTTATATGGGCTTTAATTGTACATTTTTAACATAAACGTGCAACGTATAAAAAACAAAAACAAATCAAGCAAAGATTTTTATTTTTGATTTTTTTTTATTATAGCATTTTTAAACTTATTTATTTTTACATAAAAACATCGTCTATAATGTCAACTTTAAGTACCCAAATGCGCGTAATGGGCTACTTATGCCTTTGGACTCTAGATCGTCTAACGCTCGAACAATATGATAAATATATTCATGTCACCTAGACCTTCAATCTCTTCAACTTTCATCCAAATCCTTAGAAGTCGCGCACAGAGGTGGCCGCGGTGACATGAAATGCCTCATACAACAATCTTTTACCCAGGCGACGCTGAGTTTTTCGCCGTGGAAAGCATCATGTCAAAATGGTGTGTTTGTTGTACCTTATACCAATGACAGTATGGATATCTGCGTATAATTTGTACTGTAATTTTTACTTATATACGGCTAACACCACCTTGTTAAATACACCTTGGGAGCCTGTCAGACATGGCAATACAATATATTTCGAAAAGGCTGTCAACAAGGCGAATTTATACAAGGTGGTGTTACTGGCGAATTTAGATTTTCGCCGCGGTCCTTCTGAATGTCA
>NW_023474756.1:0-3400 GCF_013731165.1 Rhagoletis pomonella
TTATGCATTACACTGTGCGACAAAAACCAAAAAAAAACAAAAAAAATACTCTCTGAAGTCGGCGTTTTTTACAAGGACTTTCAAACTACAAAAAAAAAAAGAATTTATGTTAGTCGTTATCACGAAAATTTTTCAAAAATAAATATTGCAAATATAAAATGACTTATTTAATACCCATTTGTACTTATCCACCAAAAAAGTTAGACCTTTTTAATTCTACAAAATTTTCTCTTTTATTTGAAATCCATATTGTTATTCTACATTGTTCTTAGTTTTTAAAATAATTTTTTTGAGTTTTTAGTCACATCTTTAAAGTTTCAAAGTCCTTTTTGAGGTAGAGAAAAACTAAAAGGCTTGATTTTTACTATTACTATTTTTGGCCCCTAGTATCGCAAATATTTTTTGTGTGTAAAACTGATTGTCAAACGGTGTTATGAATTATGAAATTTGTTTTAATGGCTTCGTTTACCAAGGATCAACAAAGGCCCAGAGTATTATAATTATATGCTGAGCAGGATAAATGGGTAAGTTGCAAATTAATAAATAGTTAAATAAAATCTGTAGTTACAAGCCATAACAGCTTAAGTCGCATTTGGCTTCAGTATAGTGAAGCATATATGGTCGTCTGAACCGAAGATCATATTTTCGAGAAAATCAAAATAATATATAAAACTTGTTATATGGAACCTATGTATGTATACAGTGGTGGCCAAAACACCTGAAAAGAAAAAAAATCATCGAAAAGCTCATCCACTGAGTTTTCTAATAGAGACGAGTTCCCTTGAGGTGGCAGTGGCAGAACTGTGTAGAGATTCTTGCAGGAGACTTCGGTTTGTGCCTCTCTCTACGTACATTTGGCTCCGAACGAAGTTGTCATCCAGTCCGAGACGTGTGTGTGGCAACAGAACACAGCAAATCAGGTTGAGGTGGGTAATATCGTCCCTGGTGGCAGATACAAAGCGAACCGCATTTCCTCTGTTATATGTACTTAGTAATAATATTTTGACGCTTACACTTATGCTAAGTGTTTGGCCGAGCTTCTCCTCCAATTTTGTGGTGTGCGTCCTAATGTTATAACACAAATAGAGGGACATGCAATTTTACGCCGATTCCGAATGGCGATTGTATTTTTATGAGAAGCTGTTTTTCAAGGCAGAAATACCCTTTGAGGTTGGCCACTGCCTGCCGAGGCGCCACCGCTGTTAGAAAAAACTTTTTTTGTAATTTGAATGCTGCTTTTGTCAGAGATCGATCCCTGGTCCGACCGCATGGTAGTACGCTATCCCATTAATAGTAGGATGTCGCGAATTCTCGCTCGGTAGCAATCACGATGTTGGTCTTTCTGAGCCCAGCCTCAGCCAAAACTTCCTTTAGCGACATTAGAGGTAGTTCCACCTTGTTGTTTGGGACATTATAGGTCCGGCCGCAGCTACTAGGCTAACTGTCGCAAATCTAAATTGCTGAATTTAGCTCAAATAAACTAAATAAAAAATAGACTCTGAAGACTACTTGGTCTTAAGCCGTCTTGAGCGGTTAAAATCCTTTCTATTTTCATAACCAGATATCCGGACGTTCTTATCGGCATTTGAATGGATTCGTAAAAGTGTTCTCAAAGTTATCAAATATAATTTTTAAATTCGAAAATTCAGATATCCGGTTAATATCCATACTGATATACATATATACTAAAATATGTATGTTCTTTCGATGCACGTACAGCATTCTATTACCTGGTGGCGCAGTTTTTGTCAACGAACATGATCCTGCTCGCTTAGAATTGACTAATCAGTGTGTTCGGGCCATGGATATGATAATACGCATAGCAAAAGAAAAGTACAAGGAGGGTATTCATCTGCCTGTGTGGGGTACTTGTTTGGGATTTCAACTTTTGATACTCTATACCACCAGTGTGGCAACAACAACATATGGCACGGATCCACGTGAAAAATGCAAATACATGGAATGCCTTTTACCCGTGGACTTTTTGCCAGGTAATATTTCGCTTATGTAATAGGGTGGTCCTTAAAATGAAGAAAATAAGAACACCCACGAAAATTCCAAATTAAAAAAAAAAATATTAGGTGTCGTTACCACAGCTCGAAACTTTTTTAATTCGCAAAAATTCGACAAAATGTGGTCTTGAAATCTGAAAAATTGAACATACTATTGAAAATTAGTAATATGTATAAATTTATAAACTCGCTGCTAAAGCGTATAAATTTGTATAAACAAAATGTATACAAATTTATACATACACTTTGATTATAGTTATGTGGTACATATTTCTAGGCTCCATATTTTGCGCAAAAATCCGCAGTTAGTTATAACAGATCAAAGAGACAATTTTGTCTAATTTTTACGAGTTAAAAAAAAAATTTTTTCAAAACCTGGTAGCAACCCCAATGTTAAAAAAAAAAATTTTAAATTTTAGGGAATATCTTTATTTTGTGCGTTTATTCCTTTCTTGAAATTAAAAATTTTTTGCCCCTTATTTTTTTTCTTTGAAAATATTAACTCTTATATTCGGTCTAAAGTTCAAAACGCTGTAGAAAATAACGATGGAAATTGTATTGAAAATAAAAATTATTTTTCTTTTTCGCACACGTTCTTATTGAGTTATTTTCGGTTCCCTTATATTAACAGTTCTTGATATTTCGTACATTTGCTGCAAAATAATAAAAAATCGAGTTAAGCATACAGCAATGACCGCAGACTGTTCTTCTACGCTGAACCGATTACCATTAGCGCACTAGAATAAATATTGTAAAAATTGTAAATTGAAAACTTTTTTCAAGCCGTTTTACTTTTTTAGATTATACGACACTCTTGCAGCAATTTAATATGCGATTTAATTTCTATTTATTTTCTGCAGCGTATTGAGCTTTAAAATAAAAAAAAAGTTAAATTTGTGGAAACATTAAAAATGCTATTTACAAAAAGTAAAAATTATATAAAACGGTTGACGTAAATATGCAATTAAAAAAATGTGTGTTCACACTGTAGATTTTCGGGATTCAAAACTTTTTGCTCATTTGTCACACGAACTGGAGACCATCATGCGGAATGAACCATTTGGTCATCATCGACATAAATATTGCTGGACCATTGAGGTACATTTAGATAGCTTAAGTTTTTAGTTTCAGTTTAACTTTATTTCAATCAAACTTGACATTAAATCGCTTCATTTCAATCAATTTTAGTTCACTGCCCTTCTTGTTCACCCGGTTTGTTTAACCGCACTTCACTTAACTTTACTTCATTCTACATCCCTTCATTTAACTTTAATTAATTTCATTAAACTTCACTTAAAATCATTTCGCTTATCTTAACTTCAATTGACTTCACTTCACTTCACTTTACTTTACTTTACTTTACTTTACTTTACTTTACTTTACTTTAC
>NW_023474757.1:0-3400 GCF_013731165.1 Rhagoletis pomonella
AGAGGTGCATACTACCATTCCCTTTGGCCTGGGTAACATTTAAATTAGAAAAAAGTTTTTTTCTAACAGTTGCCACCCCTGGGCAGGCAATTGGAACCTCGGGGTATAGTTCTGCCATGAAAAAGTCCACTGGTCGTTTAACTCGGCCTTTGTCTCTCACCCACACATCGCCTCAAGGGAAGTAGGGGGAAGGATTTTTGTAGCCTTTTTAGGCAGTGGTCTGTATTATCACAGACCAAATCGAAGCTTCCAGAAATACTGAAATTTCCATACCCGAAGACAGTTAAGCACCCAACACCCCAAATCTGACTGCAACACTTGCTAAACCGGATTAAAACCCGGCTTACCTCATAGAAAACAACAAATTAGTTTTATTTGGAAAAGGGCGAAGTTCAAGCGGGTTTGAAAAATACAACGCCATAGTGCATTACTACAAGCTAGAGATGGACGCGGGCCTAATTTTGTCCGGTCCGGCCCGACACGAGTGCAAACTACACACGCACGTAACCAACATTGAACATTTACATAGTATAATAATTAAATTGATCGGCCTACAGCAAACGAAGCTAGGCAAATGATAACACGAATATTCGCAGTGGTTCTCGATTTTCCCAAAAGATAATTGAACGAGGAAAAACTTCCAATAGCGATTATTTTTTTGCTTAAATCAATAAGAAATTGAGGTATTTAATATTCGTTTTGCTTTGTTACGGTCAAGGTTTTCAATTCGGCGTTGGTGTGAAGAAAGTGCCAGCAATTATGCCGCTCACGTTTGTTAAGCTCAGAAGCATTTCGTTTTCCACCTCAAACAAAAGCTTTTCATCCACCCACGCCCAGTACCCTAAATAAATTTTGGAGTTGACGGTCTCTTCACGATGCTTAATTATTTTTCTGAACATACTCTATTTGCCGCATTCCGGTGGGTCGACAGGAGTCAACGAGCTAGAAAGTACATACATGGGCATGTACGTGCATATGTATGTACATACATACATATGTGGACATGTACGTGCATATGTACATACATACATATGTGGACATGTACGAACATCACCACTTGTTTGGTTCATTCGAACTGACTTTCAATTTTGCAGCACATTTGCCATGGCCTCAACCAATGCTAGATGCATGCATTTCGGCCAAAACACCGACACACCAGTCATCTACACATCTACATACATTTGTATTTAGGAGTATGCTTGGTTCATATGTATACATGTATTTAGTAAATGCAATCGACGACTCCCAGCAATCCCGTCCAATCACTCCACTTTAACATCCGTTCAGGCAGCCTTTACTGATTGCAATGATTAAATTGATGATGTTTGATGACTTTTGAGGTGATTGCGAAGGATTAGTTCGACATGGGCCACATCATGTCTCCCTCCAACTAAACTTATTTCCCGCAGTGGCACTTGCATGCAGTGAACATGTAGCATCCACCACCTTAACTATGCGGCATCCATCCACCAGGACGCATATGTTGGATTTTCAAACCCAGCTCATTACATGTAGTTTCTCGCCATGTTGCATGTTGCAACATTCATCAAAGCGCCTTAAAGATGTTCATTAAAGGGGAGTATGACCACTTCGGAGAAAGTATTTTCAAGGTGAGGGTAAGAAAGATTTTTGTGATGACTCATGTGTGGAACACCCTCATTCAAAGTGTCGAAATTACATACGAAAAATATAAACATACATACTTAGAAATAGGCATGCATATATACATACATACATATGTATCATGTGTTCACTACTGGCAGAAAATATGTGTTGTATGGCTCCAAATGTATTGCATTGCACGGCAAAAAAGGTTTTTGTTTGTTGTCCAACAGAATTATGAACAGCACACTAAAAATCTAAAATGTGTAATACAATCGAATGAGTCAACAAAATATGAAAATAAGTGAAGTATTCCAGTAGCAAAAGGTATTATCTGCCAGTGGTAGACTACCACACGCTGTGTGGCGAATGCAAAGAACCTCCAAAGAGTGGCGAGAATATACGAAAATGCGCTTAAACCTTGTACTGCAATGTAGGCAGTTTAGAACATTTAATAGGTACGATTACCTAAACAGATACACGCATATGTATGTATATGTAGCTAAGTATGTTTAGAACATACATTTATGCGGATACATATGTATGTATGTTGTTGCATTTGCTTTGCTGCAAACCTACGATCGGCACAGAGGTGCTGCAGTCGGTGTTGCCAATGTGATTAATCGCAGCACATTAATCGTATCACTGTTCGCTTTCTCCCATGGCACCGAATGAGTAGTAAAAATTTAGAAATTAACTGATGCGAGCACCTCGGCAATGCCCCCTCAGAAGCTAAAGGTGTACTAGCAATTTTTTCATAATGAAGATTCAGAGCAACAGTGACTTCAAGGTTTTCCATACTAAGTAATTAAGAACAAGTAAGAGCAGCGCTGTCTTCGGCTATGCCGAAGGCTTCATACCTTTCATGAACATCTGCAAATTTTACTTTGACAGATTACTGCTTTTGAATACATCTGCATACATCGATAGAGGAGTTACATACTTATATAAAAAATCGCATCTAAACAATCAGAGGTATGGAAGATATACTTTATATGACACCAATCTAAGTGATTTTTACCGCTATGTGATCGGTATGTAAACCGGTAACACAATTTATTGGGTTTAGTTTCGTACATAAAGGAGATATATGGCAAAAACTGGTATCTTAACAATCAGTGCTATAGGAGATAAAGCTTATACAGCATAGATTTTGACGATTTTCTCAGTAGACTTTGTATTATTATTTATAAAATATCTTACGAAATTTGTCGGTTTTAGCTGTTCAAATAAAGGAGTTTTACAGTAAAATCCCATATCTGAACAATCAGATGTATGGAAGATATATGTTGTAGTCATCCGATCCTTGTTATTTCCACTGTAAGTATTCTGTTAATAATGAGTGAAAATGGTGCGAAATTTAATGTTCCTAGCTGCATAAATGGAGGAGTTATGATAAAAGGCCTCATATCTGAACAATCAGTTGTATGGGGGCTGCAGGTTATTATGACCCGATCTTTGTTATTTTCGCTGTAAGTCTTCTGTTGATAATGAGTGAAAACAGCGCGAAATTTCATGGTCCTAGCTACATAAATGGATGAATTATAACGAAAAATCTCATATCTGAACAATCAGTTGTATGGGAGCTATAGGTTATAGTTACCCGATCTTTTTAATTTTCACTGTAAGTTTTTTGTTGATAATTATTGAAAACAGTGCGGAATTTCATGTTCCTAGCTATATAAATGGAGGAGTTATAACGCAAAATTTTATATCTGAACAATCAGTTGTATGGGAGCTATAGGTTATAGTGACCCGATCTTTGTAATTTTCACTGTAAGTATTCTGTTGATAATGG
>NW_023474758.1:0-3399 GCF_013731165.1 Rhagoletis pomonella
AAAAACAAAGCAAAAAGACAACTGCAAGCCTCTCAATACAAGAGTGACTTAATGGAAGCAGCAGCTGCTGGAAAGATGGTTGATGAAGAATGACAGAAACTGATATGGTGAACATTGGCGCGAGAAGTAGAGAGTGGAAAATACATATTTAAGGAGTTGAGAGAGAAAATGTTAGCTAATAAACCTTGCTTTGAGCAAATGATTAAGGAGAAATCTTTAAAACAGAAACAAAAGTGACTTCGGGCAAGAAAACTGCAACCACGGATCAATAAGAGCAATGCATTTGCGAGATGCTGTAACCAAGCGCTGTGGAAGCGTTTAAGGGCTAACCGAAGGCTCTGAAGCGTCTGTTAACTATGAGGGAGACTAAAGCGGCAGGAGTAGACTGGCTTAGTAATATACTAAATTTTTAAGCCGCATAAATGCAGACATCACCGCTATTAAAGATATGGGATGGGCGGACCAAGACAGAAGGTCATAGAATGCTTCTGAACAAACTGCAGAGGATGGCTCTACTTTCGGTGGCAGGATTAGTGAGAGCGTGTTCATTCAGGGCCTTAGAGTCGCTCCTAGATTGAACTGAATTTGAATTTGCAAATGGAAACCTCTGATAGTACTCTTAAAAACAAGATGCAACATAAAATTAGCGAGTTCTCCGGCGCTATGCCAGAGGAAATATGCTTTGAAAGGAAATTCCAGATCAAAATTCCAGACCGAGATGAGATGTCTGATAAAATAGTTTACTTGGACTAGATCCCAGATATGTACACTGGTACACAAACAGATGAAAGATGGAGGGCAGAGCAGGTGCGGGTATCAACTTTCTGCAATGAATATTTCCAAGGATGCAAGGTCTTTCAGGCCCCGCAATCTCAATTTTGGCAAACCGAGACTTGGTAAAGATTTAAAAGGCTCCTTTCTTGTTAGCTCTTCAGACAGCAAGGCGGCCATAAGACCCTATCCAATAGGATGATCAGCTCCAAGCTCGACGAAGAGTTCTTGGACACTATCCAACTCTTGGCAGCATAAAACAAGCTGAGGCCATTGTAAATATTTTAGATAAGAGTATCTTTGTCGATTAAAGAAATATACGGGGATCGAATGAAGGTAACCTATGGTCCATTGTCGTCACCTGATTAAGTTAAGAGACATTTTGACCAGTTTTGGCTATTTTTCTTTTGTCTGTCTAATGTTCTTATTTTTTTTATGAAAGTGTAGCACATTCCGTAAGCAGCGCCATATAAACCCACATTTCAAACTCCGCACAAAATTTATAAAAATTAAATAAACTTTAACAGTTACACCCAAAAATTTCAACTTTTTTTTATTTTTATTTTTATTTTTTATTAAATATTTGTAAGAAAAATGTTGGTATTTATGCTGGTATATGGGGGGGAAGTGGGAGGCCCACGGTGTTGAGCATTTTCCAGAGTTTCGAAGATGGTCAGTGTGGCGTCTATCCTGAAGGTCTCTCATGTTGCAGCCAAGGACTTACTTCAGACCAATCAATGTGCCTTCGTTGCTGATGAAGATTCTGGAGAAACTGATTGACCAGCACACAGAAAAATATTCCTCGAGATCATTTATCTTAGGCTAGGTATGCTTACAATAAAAGAAGGTCTGTGGAGATCACCATGTGTAAAATTTTGAATTGAATAGACGAATGCCTTACTCATAAAGACTTCCCAGAAGGGGCTTCCTCAAAAACGATGGAACTTTTAAGCAACGCCCGGCCCTGGGGATGTGCTAAGTCAATAGCCGGGAAAGGCAGCGCCTGCTTGCAGCGTAGAGTGTAGTGTAGTAAACATAAGTACCTCCAAAAGAGGGATATTCTCACCTCTGTATTGGATAGCGGTCGAAAACGACTTGTTAGAGGAGCTAAAGAAAAGGAGCTGTCGGGTGTTTGCCAATCCCGGCGACATGCAACTTTTGGTTAAGGGTAGACTGAACGACCTAAATAGTCCGATCCAAAGATACTGATGGTTTAAGCACTATGAAAAGAGTAAGGAAGACATCAGTTGACTTGCACTGATGGAGCTAAGTTATTGGTATGAGGTAAAGGCTCCCGGCATAACTAAATTCATAGCTCCGCGGCACCATAGTTAAGCCTACTTTCGCTTTATTGAGTTTTGATATAATTCGCTAGTGAGAGGTAAGCTAATTTGGCAACTAGAGTGCGTAAAATGAGCTCATTGGCATTAGTTGTGCTTGTCTACTGAAATTGCATACAAGCTTCTTTTCTACATCCTTCTCGGTATACTTAGAGTAAAATGGCTGGAAGAGCTTGGTGAAATTGGACGTAAGTAAAGAGCTAAGTACCTGTTCTGATGGTCAACTAGACTTGTGGAAAAGGATACAAGGGCAAAATAATTAATTAATTAATTAATTTTTTCCTTTCGGACTTAGGTACACCTATTTTCACAGAAATTTGGAGATCTTTTCAATAGTAAAGGTTATAGCCAAAACAAATATTTTAACATCGAAATTCTTTAGGAATTACTTTTTTGCCTAGACAAATACACAGAAGGAACGAGTAGTGCATAAAGAGTTAAATTCAAGAAGGCTGTTACTGGGCACTTTTAATTATCCATTTTCTACTCTGAGTGTTGCAAATACTTTTAGAGAAAAGACTTTCAATCATAGAAGAACCCAAAAGTTTCTTCCAGATGCCGCCAGTCTTAATAATATGAACTAAGTTGTCACTAGCCTGAAAATATGGGTTCCTAAAGGTCTTGGTCTAGAAAGGTAAATACCTCCATTACAGATTTAATAAAAATTTAAATGTTTAAGGATTGTCAGTTAAGATCTCTGTGTGTTCATTTGCCTAGTACTTTCTCTTCATTTCTCTCCACACGCTTTCGCACTAACTATTTGCAGCTCCATTTAGCGCCAAGTTAAATGAACTGGATTTGCCAAAAATTATTTGAATAGTAAAAATGCAGTTGTTTTCCGTGTTCCTTTATGGCGGTTAACCTAGAAAAATGGCCATTGTTTTTGGATGATTTGTTGAATTCACAAAGCAAAAGCACAAATGGCGCTGCCACAGCTAAAACATTGCTTTGAATCAGCAAATTTTCACAAGGATTTGTAAGTGGCTTAATTGTTGAAAATAAGCCGCCCTGCGAGAACAATTAAGTGATAAATTAGGTCAAAGAAAATTGTATGCCAGAATGTCTGTCAAAAAGAAGGATAGTCGCAAAGACTTAGAAGTAAAAAAAAAAAACATAAAGAAAAATATTGTGTACTAGCAAATACCCGGCGTGCTTCACTGCGCCTTTTAAGTATTTTTGTGTTGTTTGGTAACCGTATTGTAATTTAACATTCATTTTATGAATTTAATAAAAAAAAAATATTCAAACAGGTGGCAACCCTCCTCAAAAATAGTTGCGGCAGTGAGAT